>NW_027503764.1:0-38346 GCF_021521415.1 Bidens hawaiensis
ATGTATGTTTGTATTAGGTTCAGTGGTGAGATGACTAAACTACATCTACGTAGTAGTTAATATTGTTAATAATTAAGTTTAAAGTATATAGCCATACTCGAAACGGAAGTGGGTGTTTGTTTTCTATTTGTGAATCGATCTCGTTATCTTGTTTTTTAAATTCATTGCAATTTAGTTTTGCGTTAGTTTAATTAAACCGCAATCAAACTTTTGCAATTTCTTTTATAATCTAATAAGACGTGTTTTACTAACACATTGCATGTGAACATGGTTCTTTATTTACCACTATCTAGTTGTTCAAGTTGTTTCATGACTTTACAATGAGTCACCCACGTGAATATACAAATATTGATTACATTGTATACAATATCTTGCATCTCATGAGTCGTGAAAGAAGTGCGTATCTGAAGGCATGCATTAGATGTGCCTTGTGTCAAATGCCAACTGGTAATAATAGTACAATATAAAATACGAAATGCTGCTTCATCATGAAAGTTGCGCACTTGCATAATAATACAGTAGTAGCAAAGTTTGTTCGCATCCAAATTAGATCTGTCCGATTTTTTATGAGTTGAAATGTTGAAAGAACAGTTTATAGATTCATAGATTATTATTCTAACTATATATTTTAATACTAATAAGTAATTTGTCCCAATAAAAAAAATTTATAATGTCAATTTTCGGATGTACGTACGACAATATTCATCTTGAACAATATTTTAGCTTGTTATGATAAAGTTAGGAAATAAGCGAATGGATTTCTTTATATTTATTTATCACTAGTTTTTATCCCCCATATTACGGGGGTTGTTTTATATTGTTTGAATAATATTTATTTATTTTTTAAAATTATAATTTTTTGTTGTATGAAAGTAATAATATACTTATGGTTTGATGATAAATTGTTTCACAAATAAATGAGATGTTATAACCCGGTTTAAAAGCTATATGGTTTTGATGAGACTCAAGACCCGTTTATTTTTTTTACTATAAATTGGTTTTGTTAATTATAAATAATATTTATGAAAGTTAATAATATACTTATGGTTTGATGAAACCCAAGACCCATTATTTTTTTTTATATAAATTGGTTTTTTAATTTAAATAATATATAGCTTTTTTAAAATAAATAAGATATTAATTTTTAGTAGATCCTATTTTATAGGATTTTTACATCAATAATTTGGTGAGAATAATTTTAATTTAATGACATATTATAACTCGTTTAAGGAATATCTGGGTTTGGTAAGACTCATACCCATGAATTCAGGTCAAATTCATGAGAAGCCTCCATTTAAAAACCAAGCAAATCTGGTGACTCAAAAAAAAAGGGAAGCGACCATATCGCGACACGTAAGATTTTTATGTTTTCGTTTATATATATTATAGATTAAAAACGCTTTAATATATAAAACGGCTCGCTTTCTAATATTTAAAAATTTTAACTTTTGAAAAAATACTTGGCAAGAAAACATATATAGTAAGATATTAAATTCGTGATTTAGTGACATTTGTTTACGTATTTCAAGAATATATATCTACTACTCAGTTGCCCGCGCGATGTAGTGTGTATGCGCAAACACAACCGGTGTTAGTATGTTTGTAACCTCGCAATGGTATGTGCGTAACTCGAAGGTGATATGCATTTAACGTGGCTTCGGGCGTGTAACCAATGCGCGTAAGCGCGCCACATAATGCCTATACGCGAGCAAACCAGTATGTATAAGCAATGTCATCCACGTAACTAATGCTTGAACATGCGTAGCTGGTGATGACAAGCAAGAAGCAAAGATGGAAGTGTATAGTAATTTCAAAACCCAGTCCGTTCTGTCCCGACCCGAAAACGTTTTAACCCGTACCCGTTTTGACATGAACCCTTTCGATCTAAACTCATCCCGACATGAACTAAATTAACCCTTTTTGTATTAACTTGTTCCAACCCTAACCCGTTCCAACACCATTAGTGGAACATGTCCGACTCGTTATCAGTAATAACTGATCACGTAACATGTTAGTTATTTAAAAATTAATAAACTATAGCAATACTATACGCAAATTAAAGAGAACAAAATGCTTTTTTTTATGGTGTAATTTTTTAGAAAAAATATTAACGTGTGAAAAAGTTACGGCCATTAAAAGTAGTGTGGTATGTGGTTTATAATTAGGAGGGAAATGTGTAACTATTTAATATATTAACAAAACTTGATTAAAGTTGAAGGATCATTATTGTATATTATTTTGGAATATGCAAAGACTATTTTACCCCTACATTTTTAAAATTATATGCATTGTTATTTGTACTATATGCAACAATAGTGGTACCTCTTAAAATTTAAGAGGTCCTTCACTCCTATATTATACATAGTATAACTATAGATAATATATATAAACGAAAGCATAAAAATCCTACGTGTCGCGATGTGGTCGTTCCCCCTTTTTTTGGAGTCACCAGATTTGCTTGATTTTTAAATGAAGGCTTCTCATATATTTGACCCGAATTCACGGGTATGAGTCATACGAAACCCAAATATTTCTTAAACGGGTTATAACATCTCATTAAATTAAAAATTATCTAAACAAATTATTGATGTGAAAATCCTATAAAATATGATATATTAAAAATCATTATATGATTTTAAAAAAAATGTATTATTTATAATTAAGATTCAGTTTTATAATAAAAAAAATAAGCGGGTCTTGGGTCTCACCAAACCAAGATAACGTTTAAACCGGGTTATAACATCTTAGTTATTTGTGAAACCTTTTATCATCAAACTTTAAATATATTATAAATTTCCTTACAATAAATAAATTTAAACTCCAGAAAAGTATATAAATATTAAAAATGAATAACGTAACACAGCCCTCGAAATACGGGGATAAAAACTAGTCTTAAATATATATAAAAGAAAGCTCTTTAAATTCTCACAAGTCAACATATTGTTTTATTCTTAAATGAAGGCTTATCATACATTTGACCCGAATTCATAGGTATGGGTCTCACCAGACCAAGATGGCCCTTAAACGAGTTATAACATCTCATTATATTAAAAAAATATCTTATTAAATATGTGATATGAAAATCTTATAAAATAGGGATATACTAAAACTTAATATCCATCTTTTTAATAAGATATTATTTATAATTAAGAAAAAAATTTATAGTAAAATAAATAAGCGGATCATGGGTCTCACTAAACCCAGATAACTTTTAAACTGGTATTGTCACACCCCAACCTACGGCGGAACATGCCAGGGCGCGACATTAATTGTATCATAGCTCAGAAGACACTATGTAATTACACGTGTCAATATCTAAATTATTATTTCACATAAACCATACATTGAAGCACAATAATACATAGTTCTCAAAACAGATACATATATCAATAATAAACTTAAATTAAATAGCATTCTTCACATCATCGAGCAACCTAAGGTATCACTACTTCAACAATATTGAAGTCATCCAATAAAGCTACCCGCGCCATTCGTGAAAATACATATATTTGTCAACATAAATTTGAGCAAGTAAACCACGGTTTTTGAGTATGTATAGTAATAAAATGACAATTCCATGCGATAATTGTAAATCACTACAACCAGTATAACAATAAATAAAAGTTCTATTTTCAACCGAATCACATAGAAAACGGTTTACTCTGACGGCGTATGATCATACTAATGAGAATGAGGATGAGGATGAGGATATCAACCAACATAAAACAGTAAACACATAGTCACATTTGCACATATCAACTAATCGAGCAATTTCAATTACGCATATAATGGAATCGTAGTGAAAACAATAATTTGATTGTGAACGCATAACGCCCCCAAAAATCTAAAACGGTAAAAAGGGGGATGTGGATTTACTTACTTTGCAATTGTGTTGATGAGGATGAGGAACAATACAAAAGACATTTAAACTTCCCATGATACGTCAACGAGAGTTCCTAGATACAATAAATGTATTATAAACGAAACACTAATAAAACATAACGAACTTGGAAGTTTAGGGAATGTTGTGAACTTGAGATTTAGAGAATTATTATTTTAATAATAATTCTCTTGCGTTTATTTGATTTCTACTTGCTTTTAACTTAAAAGCAATAATAAGAAAAATTGAGAGATTCGTATTGAAATAAATAAGTTAGATGTAAATTTTTTAGTTTATTGACAAAACTATGGTTTAGTTATAACATTTAAGATTGTTGATAGATGTTAGTACTAATAGTAATAGTAATCTTAATAATAATATTGTTAGTAATGAATAATATTAATAATATTGATAACAATTAGTAATAATAATGATAATAATACTAATAACAATAATAGAAATTAATAAACATTAATAATAATGATAAAAATTTTAATATAAGTTTAGTAAAATCGGGTTCAGGATGACGGGGAAAAACGACTATTTTCGTCGGTTATAATATTTAAATGATTATTTGTGTAGAGGATAATTATGGTTAAAAGAAATAAGATAACTAAATAATATTAACAAAAAAAATAAAAACCAAAATCGGCTGGGCCGGGTTCGAACCCGCAACCCAGCCATTATTATACTAATGATCAACCAACTGAGCCAACATCAGTAGTTGTTAAAAGTCGGATTCGAGATAATAAATAAACGAACCCAGACGAACCCAAGAACCCTAGATACTGAATCGAGAAAACCGTACCATGTTTGCTCAATTGAGTATGGGGCTTTGATTCTCCTTCCAAACGCGAATCTATCCATATATAACACTCCATGTAACTCGGCCGAATCGTATGACATTGAGTTCAAGAGGTGTTCGGCCAAACCTGGCCTTAATTCGGCTACGGGGTGATGATGATAATCGAATTAAGTATAGGGGAATGGTAGGCGCTAGGGAGTAGAAGGTTTGGGTGTCTTTAATCGAGTTAATTCGAACTATTTATATAGGGTCCAAAATTTAGGGTTCCTACGGTTTGGTTTTGGTAAATATGATTCGATTACGGCTAACAACGCGATGTTTACTAAAATTGATAGCCAATTTGAGTAATATACGGTCGAATATGCTATTTTCCTAAATTGAATTGGACCAAAACGCGCGGATTGTGAGGGTTTGAACGAAACGAGTTAGAATACGGGTTTGGGTCTTTTCCGGTCGGACCAGGCCTGATTTAGGGTTTTTAGTTTATTATTATATATTAAATAAATATACTATTATAGCAAATTTACACAACTAGTCCCTGTACTATTGAGATGGAAACATCTTTGGGTTAAAGTTTGAATTTAGGCAATAAAAATTGTAAATTCATGTAACTTTAAATATTTAAAATATTAAATAATAAAATATTCAATAAATGCGATCATTTCATTAACGAGTGACCCGAACCCTTAAACGAGTCGGGTATAATTACAATAAATACAAAACGAAAGATCCGAAATGTTACAGCATTCACTACTTTAGGAAATTTCGTCCCGAAATTAGAAATTAAGCCGTAACTAGGAGATGCGGGCTCTTGGACTCCACTTGGTCTTTTCTTTCCCCCGTGAACTCGGAACCACATTTAGATTCAGCAATTTGTACTTCGTCAAGAGGTAAGAGGTATTTGAAAGTTCCCCTCGGTTAAGCACTTCTTGATATTGGAAATGTGAAGGAGGTTGGATGAACATTGGAAAGTTCATCAGGCAGGTTGAAACGATACTATTTGAGCATGAATGGATTTAATGTGGCTCTTACGACTAGTCTCGAAATTAAAGAATATTATTTCAATACCGTAAAGGGAATTGTTACTTATGATTTAAAATTATATTATGATTTAAAATAATATAGAACTTGGGTTAGTTGAAATATAAAACTAATCTAATCATATTAGAGAAAGAAAACTTACAAATCTAAAATTTATCATAACCCAGAACTTAAAGTAATAGAATAACGCTACTAATGACAATCCGATGAGAACATTTATATATAGGATGTACCAGCGGCATATCCACCATGTTCTTATCATCTCAACATTGTACCGTTATCCCAAACTACCATCGGTTCTAGGATTATGACACACGATTGTACGTATCATGATTTCCATGCGAGGACTTGGGTAATTATATACGCATCCATAATTACTTAGGTCGTCGGATGGTCCGCATAAATCGTTCCATCGTGTGGGTTACAAAAGCGTTTGAAAACATCAATTTGTGAGGGAGCACAAGTTTTAAAAATATATTACTATAAATTATGAAAAAGTTCATAAATTTCTAGGACATTATTTAAATGTAAGTCCTTAAAGTTGTAAAGAAATAATTTATTAATAGTTGAGGTTAATAAAATTAATTAATGTGAACTTTATTCGTAAAATACGTGAAATGTTATTAGTTTATACTGAAATAATTTGATGCCATAAAAGGCGTTATAAATTTATAATTGAGAAAAGACTAAAAATAACTAAGATCGACTAAAGAACGCAATACAAGTCTTCGGGTCTCTTAAGGGGTTAATGTGACAAGAAGTACCATGAGAAATTCAGTTCACAAAGGTCAAAGTAGATTATCTTGGAGTAGCTCAAATAGGTTGAGTTTGTAATTTGGGGTTGCGTAATTTGGGTTTTCAATATGGTATAAATGGGTAACTTGAGCTTGTGGGTACGGAATTGGTGAGGTAATAAGGACCTTGATTGACTAAGGAGACTTGAAGGATGTGGGGTTGATAGGTTTGACTTGATGAACAAGGGCAAGTTGATGGCACATACTCCGGGGATGATTTGGGTCTCCATGATGGTATCAAGTGTGGTTATTAAGAACACCAGGTTGAGTATGAGCGGTAGGCTGTTTGTGGGATGGTCTGTACACTAGGCAGGATACGACAAAAGTTAGCAAGGTGGCCATAGCGATGTGTATAGCTGGCACAAGGATTTAGCAGAGCGACAACGGTTACAGGTGAAGCACAATAGGTGAGGACTAGTGCATGGTTTCCTTCTTGAGGCGTCTCGTTCTGTATCGAGGTTGAGGGTTGTTTTAATTAACAATATAGCTTTGGTGGTTGACCTTACGCTTGTTGTTGGTATTTGAAACAGATTTTAGGTTCGGTTTAAGCGTCAGCAGATGAGTCGGTTTTGGTCTTGTCAGGAACAAGTGATGAAACAACACAATTAGAGTTGAGGCTTTAAACTTGAGTCACGTATAACAATTGCAAACTCTTTGGTGATCATAGTAGTCATAAGGCAGTCGTGAGAATTCAACAAAGGACGATGAAACGATGGTTTCCTATGAGAACATAGAATGAAATGGGATGATGGTAGATACAAGAGGAGCATGACGGAGAAATTTAAAGTAAGCCTTTCCTCATTTATGTTTGGGTTGAGGTGGATTGTCGAGGAATAGTACAACTTGACGATTTTACTTGCGTTTTGCCAGTGTGATTGGTGATGAGGATAAGCAGGGGTAATTGAGTTAAAATTTTCAAAAGTTTGTATGGCGCACAATGTTGAGTTGTTTTGGTTTCAATCTCTTGAATTGGAGTTATTATGCGAGAGACCAGTTGATTAACTCTTTGATTACAAGAAATTTCTTGTTTAACACCTTTTACGATTAATAAGGACACTTTTTTAAAGAAATGAGTTGTGTAAACCACAAATGAACTTATTAAGGAAATTGAGCTTAAAATATGTTGAGCTAGCGTCTACTCCTAACTTAAGAATAAGTTAGAATCTATTTTGAGATTTAATCAGATAATTTTGATGGGTAAATGCGTTTTATTAAAGTTTGATAAATTAATAAGTATTAACAAATTTAAAAATTTTAGGTTAAATACTTGAATAAATTTTATCCGAATGATACCATAAGTACAAGAAGACCATTCGATTATTAAATTATGCAATAATATTGTTGATATTTTAATAATGTGATAAGATAAATAAATGAGGAATTTGTAAATTACTCAATATTCGAGTGTAAGTTGTTTGATTAACTTGTGATAGTCGAGTCTTAACAAATGAGGAATTTGTAAATCCACTCAATAATAGAGTGTAAGTTGTTTGATTAACTTGTGATAGTCGAGTCTTAATAAATGAGGAATTTGTATTTAATTACTAGGATGAAAATATTTCTGATTGTAAGGATAATTTGAATCAATAAATCTTAATTCAAAAGTGATTTAAATATTTGGTGTAAGTTGATACTCGTGTATTATATTAGTAGTTTGAGGTTAGGATTGTGTTTGAGATTGAGAATTCCCCATGCTGATGAAAAATTGAATTATACACGTCTTATCATTTTTAACTTTTGAGAAATCATAACTTAACATGTAACCGGGGTTCATTTATTAGTTAGGGCTTCATGTATCACCACGGGTCCTTCCAACAAAATGAAAAACATTGAAAACTCAATAAAATCATTTAAAATCAAATGAGGGGGTGTTAAGGTAGACGGTTGAAGTAAGTCGGGGATCACCCCGTATTACATACTTCATCCATCAATTCAACAAAACACAATACGAAAAAACCGAGTTTAGCCACGAATCACTGTGAATTCAGTTTATAATTTCATAGTGTGATCGTCACATGACCACATCTGATATGATTCGGTTACGTTTGGTGTGATATGCTTTGGGTAAATAAGTTTCACACCCTTACCGAACACTCCAGGTAGGCAACCGGGTCTCGCGGCTGATATACATTTATGCGCATTGCACAACCTTAGGCTCGCAAGCCTTGGTGTCAAGTGTTCGGTAAACAAGTGCGTCCCTCTTACAGTTACTACATATCCGTCACACGAATCCTTCTCGAGGCGAGGAGAGAGAAAAAGGGGGGATTTCTTAAGGAATTTCTCTTTTTAAATATTGACCTAGAATTTTGAAAACATTTTGAGGCATAGCCTCAGATTATGTGTGTGCTTTTTGTGTACAGTTGCATATCATAAACAATTTAAATAATTATAAGCCATGTACAAAATTAAAAAAAGTAGGGTGCACACGTATAGGAAACACGTATAGGGATCCTAATCATGCTACTAGGTCATTACGTCTAACCATCTATCTTATAGCCTTCGGCTCTGATACCAATCTGTCACACCCCAACCTACGGCGGAACATGCCAGGGCGCGACATTAATTGTATCATAGCTCAGAAGACACTATGTAATTGCACGTGTCAATATCTAAATTATTATTTCACATAAACCATACATTGAAGCACAATAATACATAGTTCTCAAAACAGATACATATATCAATAATAAACTTAAATTAAATAGCATTCTTCACATCATCGAGCAACCTAAGGTATCACTACTTCAACAACCTTGAAGTCATCCAATAAAGCTACTTGCGCCATGCGTGAAAATACATATATTTGTCAACATGAATTTGAGCAAGTAAACCACGGTTTTTGAGTATGTATAGTAATAAAATGAAAATTCCATGCGATAATTGTAAATCACTACAACCAGTATAACAATAAATAAAAGTTGCATTTTCAACCGAATCACATAGATAAATGTTTACTCCGACGGCGTATAATCATACTAATGAGGATGAGGATGAGGATACCAACCAACAAAAAACAGTAAACACATAGTCACATTTGCACATATCAACTAATCGAGCAATTTCAATTACGCATATAATGGAATCGTAGTGAAAACAATAATTTGATTGTGAACGCATAACGCCCCCAAAAATGTAAATCGGTAAAAAGGGGGATGTATATTTACTTACTTTGCAATTGTGTTGATGAGGATGAGGAACAATACAAAAGACATTTAAACTTCCTATGATACGTCAACGAGAGTTCCTAATAAAACGTAACGAACTTGGAAGTTTAGGGAATGTTGTGAACTTGAGATTTAGAGAATTATTATTAAATAATAATTCTCTTGCGTTTATTTGATTTCTACTTGCTTTTAACTTAAAAGCAATAATAAGAAAAATTGAGAGATTCGTATTGAAATAAATAAGTTAGATGTAAATTTTTTAGTTTATTGACGAAACTATGGTTTAGTTATAACATTTAAGATTGTTGATAGATGTTAGTACTAATAGTAATAGTAATCTTAATAATAATATTGTTAGTAACGAATAATATTAATAATATTGATAACAATTAGTAATAATAATGATAATAATACTAATAACAATAATAGTAATTAATAAACATTAATAATAATAATGATAAAAATTTTAATATAAGTTTAGTCAAATCGGGTTTAGGATGACGGGGAAAAACGACTATTTACGTCGGTTATAATATTTAAATGATTATTTGTGTAGAGGATAATTATGGTTAAAATAAATAAGATAACTAAATAATATTAACAAAAAAAATAAAAACCAAAATCGGCTGGGCCGGGTTCGAACCCGCGACCCAGACGTTATTATACTAGTGATTAACCAACTGAGCCAACATCAGTAGTTGTTAAAAGTCGGATTCGAGATAATAAATACACGAACCCAGACGAACCCAAGAACCTAGATATTGAATCGAGAATACCGTACCATGTTTGCTCAATTGAGTATGGGGCTTTGATTCTCCTTCCAAACGCGAATCTATCCATATATAACACTCCATGTAACTCGGCCGAATCGTATGGTATTGAGTTCAAGAGGTGTTCGGCCAAACCTGGCCTTAATTCGGCTACGGGGTGATGATGATAATCGAATTAAGTATAGGGGAATGGTAGGTGCTAGGGAGTAGAAGGTTTGGGTGTCTTTAATCGAGTTAATTCGAACGATTTTTATAGGGTCCAAAATTTAGGGTTCCTACGGTTTGGTTTTGGTAAATATGATTCAATTACGGCTAACAACGCGATGTTTACTAAAATTGATAGCAGATTAGAGTAATATACGGTCGAATATGCTATTTTCCTAAATTGAATTGGACCAAAACACGCGGATTGTGAGGGTTTGAATGAAATGAGTTAGAATACGGGTTTGGGTATTTTCCGGTCGGACCAGGCCTGATTTAGGGTTTTTAGTTTATTATTATATATTAAATAAATATACTATTATAGCAAATTTACACAACTAGTCCCTGTACCATTAAGATGGAAACATCTTTGGGTTAAAGTTTGAATTTAGGAAATAAAAATTGTAAATTCATGTAACTTTAAATATTTAAAATATTAAATAATAAAATATTCAATAAATGCGATCATTTCATTAACAAGTGACCCGAACCCTTAAACGAGTCGGGTATAATTACAATAAATACAAAACGAAAGATCCGAAATGTTACAGGTATAACATCTCATTTATTTATGAAACTCTTTTTTCGTCAAATCTTAAGTATATTATTTACTTTCTTACAATAAATAAAATTAAAATTAAAAATATATATATATTATAACGAATAATGTAAAACAACATATGAGGATGTAAATAAATTACAATACATGTTGCGTGCAAAAAAAATGGAAAAGGAAAAGAAAAGAAAAACTATAGAACTAAGAGTTTTAATCTTAAATATATATAAACGAAACATTTAAAAGCTCTCTGGTTGCTTCTTACATTCTCTTAAGCCACCAGATTGCATTATTTGTAAATGTAGATCTCTCATGTATTTGACCCGAATTCTCGGGTATGGGTCTCACCAAACCCAAATAACCTTAAACGAGTTATAACATCTCATTATATTAAAATTTAATCTCACCAGATATTTGATATGAAAGTCTTATAAAATAGAAATATACTAAAAATTAATATTCATTTTTTTCAAGAAAAAGATATTATTTATATTAAGAAAATAAATTGTAGTAAAAAGAAAAAAAAAAATAAGCGGGCCATGGGTTTCACCAAACCCATAGCTTTTAAACGAGTTGTAACATCTCACTTATTTGTGAAACCCCTTTTATCATAAAGCCCTAAGTAAATTATATATTAACTTCTTTACAATAAATAAAATTACAATCTAAAGAAATATAAATATTATAAACGAAAAAGAAACACAACCCCCGTAATATGGGGGATAAAAACTAGTGTGTGTGTGTATAGGGAGAGAGAAAAAAAGGATGGAATGCGCAAATGCTTATCGTACAAAACCGTATGCGACATCTTGGAGCGTCGATCTACACTATCCATTCAGTTGAGAGCGGTTAAGAAGATCCCGTGTATTTTAAGCGAGAAGGGTATGATTGTCTTTTTGATTCGTAATCTAAATTTGGTAATGTGCGTATAAATGGTTACGATCATGATATTTAGCTTAATCAAAATCAATTTCTTATTTACGAAACAATTTTGGTACCGAAAACTATCAATTGAGCTCTTTTGAGTTCGCGAACCAGTTTTTCAATCGATTTTGTGATTTAGTGTTTCGAAATGGAAGACGATCGTGAATGTAAGTTTTTGCTCTGTTTGAACTAATCAACAGTATATGTATACTATGTTTATAATCGTGGTAGTAACCTGTATGTTAATTTCTATGAGAATCACATGATAATTGATTAGTTTAGTTTGCGAGCGTGTTCATATTAGGAGTGTTTAATACGGTGAATTTTGGTGTTTATACTATGAGCGTATCATGAGCATGTTACTATGACTGATTATAATGTTATATAATATGAGCGTGTTTTGAGCATGTTTGGATTACTTTATGAGACTATGAGCGTATCATGATTTTGTTATTATGATTGATTATAATGTTATATAATATGAGGTTTTTTTTGGCGTTAACACGCTTTTTTTTTATGTTTTGTGTAGATGATTCAAGTGTTTTGGTTGAAGGTCAAATGGTTGATATCATTCCTGAAGTTGCTTCTTCTTACATACCTGTTAAATGAATGATGTTTTCGTCAATTGATCAAGCATTTGATTTTTATAGTGAATATGCTAAAAAAGTTAGATTTGGGGTTCGCAAAGGTGGATCTTACTTGCATGATGGTGTGCTAAAGACCAAGTATTTTACATGTTGTAAAGAAGGTCACAAGCTAGCCAAAATGTATGATTCAAAAGGTGATTGTAATTAATCAAGCAAGCCATATTATAAAAGGAGGAAGAGGCCGACAATTAGATGTGGTTGTAGAGCACATCTACAGTTAAAATCTGTTGATGGTGTAATTTTTGAAGTACATGATTTTGTTGAAGGCCATAATCATAGGATGGTAGCAGATTCTGATATGCAGTTTGTTCGTTCTGCGAGGAAGTTAACAAATGTCCAAGAGGAAGCTATTTATGAGCTGTCTAATATGAACCTGGTACATGTTAAAGCGTTTAACCTTTTGAGAACACAGTATGGTGGTTTTGAAAAAGTAGGTGCAACTAAAGATGATTTGTTAAAAATTTGTTGATTGGAACTTCAAAGTCCGAATCAGAGGTTGCTTCAACATGTTTTGTCTTAAGCTTTTTTACTCCGGCATCAACTTGTTTTATTTTAGCCTTTCGCTTAACTGGATCACACGTAAAACTCAGATTCAATACGCTCATCAAACGCACAAGACTAGACACAGAACCAGTTGTTCATTCATCACAAAAATATTACCAAACTCTTATCAAAACGCTCATCAAACGCACAAGACTAGACACAAAACCAGTTGTTCATTCATCACAAAAAAACATTACCAAACGCTTGTCAAAATGCTCATCAAACGCACAAGACTAGCCACAGAACCAGTTGTTCATTCATCACAAAAAACATTACCAAACGCTTGTCAAAATGCTCATCAAACGCACAAGACTAGACACAGAACCAGTTGTTCATTCATCACAAAAAAAACATTACCAAACACTTGTTAAACGCTCATAACACACACAAGACTAGCCACAGAACCAGTTGTTCATTTATCATATAAAACCTTACCAAACGCTTGTCAAGCGTTCATAATTACATTCACAGTAATTGCATAGACTCATATGTTGCAATCATCCCAAACGCTTATCAAACGCTTACAATCACAGATTAACTGACATCGTAATAACCAATAATTAAAAACAAATCATTCAAATAAACTTAAAATTAAAACCTAAAACGATTACATATACAGATTGTTGTCAAACGCTCACGAAAACAGCGGTTAAAACCTCTCTAAAACCTAAAACGTTACACGAATAATAAACAAACACCTAATTTATCACTAATCTGAGGTTTATCTTGTTTTTGTTTTGATCTTCGTTCCTTGCTAGAAGCAGATAAGTTAGGGTTCTTCTTTTTTATCCATCTTTTTTGTTACGATTGAATGTAGTATAGTTCGTCACTGGGAACAGTTTATTAGAGGTTGATTATTGCGAGTGATTTTAGGGAGAGTAATGGAAACTATTTTTGACGATCTTACCCTGTTTGAAGAATACCAGCGCGTGTTTTAAAATTCTTGATCGACGCTCGAAGTTGTACCAAGTCTCATTTCAATCTTCAAGAGGCTTTGTCTTATATCATAATAAATGCTAAAGCCTAAGTCGACACTCTATCACAACCCAACAATTTATCATGACTAACATGCATTCAGACAATTCGTACCATAATTAATAAACACCAGTCTAAATTTCAACATACGTCCAGTGCGACCCCCAGTTCCCACAACTTCTCCAGCTCCAGCCATCAGTATTCTTAAAGAGACAACACAAACATCATCACTCAAGGAACTATCTAGTACAAGGATAGCAAGGCTAACAGGTAATAACAGTGGCCAGCTGTGACTAGCTGATCACGTTGCTTTCCGTGTCCTATTCGCTTCCCTTTATGAGTCTATTTGTGCTGGTTCTACTTAAGCAGTTAGTCAAATCAAACAATCAATTACTTCTATCCTTATCGTTC
Source organism: Bidens hawaiensis (assembly GCF_021521415.1). Lineage (NCBI taxonomy): Eukaryota > Viridiplantae > Streptophyta > Magnoliopsida > Asterales > Asteraceae > Bidens > Bidens hawaiensis. The sequence goes on from NW_027503764.1 coordinate 14,712, forward strand.
ACAGTATCTTTTCTTTCTCATTAACATATATCATTTAATCAAACACCTTACCTTTACTGATTTTTGCTTGAGCGACACATGGCATTCTTGAACTGGCATCTTCTTTCCTTTCTTACTTAAATCCCATTTTCTGTTCGAGTCTAAGCATGTAGGATGCTTAAATCTCTCGAACTTATGCTCTGATACCAACTTGTAAGGCCCCGAACCCGGTGACCCTACTTTAGCGTCGGATTTACTCATAAACACAGTTCTTCAAATCAGAGTTTATTAAAACTTTTCGCGGAATATAAAACATCTATCATTTGTTACAAAACATTAAATCTTTTCTTTGATACCATAACACAAAACTTTATATTTAAAACATCTTTACTTCTTTCTTCAGATGCCAGCCGTTCAATCCATGCCGTGTGTCATCCTCATGCTAACTCTATAATCAGCTCACCTGCGTGCATACTAAAAGTCAGCTACGCTGAGTGAGTTCTAGTTAATCGAATGCCATACAATACATACACATACATACATATCTGTAGATACATATCCGTACTTCACTAGTTGCCCTTCTGTTCTACCTACATACTTACTACCATACATACAATTTATTCCCATATATTTCTTCCCGTATCCGAAGACACATATTACTATCTTAACCTCGTATAAATATCCATAGGAGGATCGTCACGTAATATCTATTAAAAGAACCATTACCATTACCATACTATATATAATTTCCATAGGAGGAACACTCTGTATACTTTCCATAGAAGGAACACTTTACTATCCATAGAAGGAACACTATACTTTCCATACAAGGAACACTATACTTTCCATAAAAGGAACACTATACTTTCCATAGAAGGAACCCTATACTTTCCATAAAAGGAACCCTATACTTTCCATAAAAGGAACATTTTACTTTCCATAAAAGGAACATTATATATATCCATATAAGGAACACTATCTATAAGTTATTATTTAATATCCATGTAAGGAGCTAATCACTTCCCTTGACGATACGTGCAATATCCGAAGATCGTTCACGTACCGACAAGCTTTCATTCATAATGTTCATACATCATCCTCACATTACATATCATATTAATATCTTTATTTACATCCTGACAGTACGGGCAATATCCGAAGATCGTTCACGTACCGTCATGCAATCAATCACATCTATCACATATATCATACATGACATACACATAAAATTATATCCTTTCATTCGTACTTTCTTACTTCCATACTTTCTTACTTTCTTTTGTATTAACTTACTTTCATATCTTACGTTATAAAGAGCATTACGCCCTACATTCCTCGAGTATTGTTAGGGCTCGGTACCCTCCTTCCTCGAGTATTATTAGGGCTCGGTACCCTTTTCGTAACCATACAACCGTCATTTCCTTCTTTTATTTACTTTATCACATTCATACACATAAGCATACATATCATACTTACCTTATACAAAGCGCTACAACCTGACAGTACGTGCAATATCCGAAGATCGTTCACGTACCATCAAGCAATCATTCATACATTTCACATTATCCACATAAGGCATACACTTATCTCTTAGGATAAGTGTATTAACTATCACATTGAGTATGCACACAGCCCCGAAAACATAACACATAAATGGGGCTAGAAACTCACCTGGACTCTGCTTCTTCCTCTGGTAGCTGTAAACCTCTTCTTTAACTGAGCTCGGCTAACTGTACAAGTTACACGTATCAATACTCGCCTGACCTAATCTGGTGGCCTAGTATTAGCTTACTACTCATCGCTTTATAATTTATTTTCTAATCAAACTTGGCTTTAGGCGAAGTTAACCCTCGGGCGAACTTAGCTTCAGGCGAAGTTAAACCTTAGGCGAACTTGGCTTCAGGCGAAGTTAAACCTTAGGCGAACTTGGCTTCAGGCGAAGTTAAACCTTAGGCGAACTTGGCTTCAGGCGAAGTTATCCTTAGGCGAACTTGGCTTCAGGCGAAGTTATCCTTAGGCGAACTTGGCCGTAGGCGAAGTTATCCTTAGGCGAAGTTACGCTTGAAGGCGAAGTTACGCTTGAAGGCGAAGTTCATCAGGCGAACTTAATCTTGCAGGCGAAGTTATCGCGCTGCAGATCTGTTTGCCCATAACTCCTTCGTTTCTTAGCCAAATAACTCGATTTTGGTACCCACGGAATCGTATGATCGGCGCCTACAAATCCCAACCATCAAATCGGCCTAAAATCGACGTTTTAGGGGTCCGATTTGGGCAGTTTGGGTTTCGGGTCCGGTTAACCCATCCAATCCTAACCATTTTCAGTAATATTAGCTTTGTTGGATTTGTTCTTACCTTACCAACTCAGATCTATCAACAGAATCTCGGGTCTCGGCTTCGAATCTTGATCGGTTAGAATGTGTGTGTTTTGAGTGTGTGAAGAAAGAAGGTGGAAATGAAAGATATTTTGGGTTTAGGGGATATTTATATCCCTGGAATCCCATTCTCATTTAACCCATCTCAATTAATCCAAATCCATAACCAACGTCCATTACCCGACACTAGCCCGACCCATACCAACTCCTACTCTTTTATTTATTTCCTGATAACCCGAGTAAACTTTCCCTCTATTATTAAGTAATATAATTAATATTACTTTGGAAATTTCGGGATGTTACACGTACGCTTCGTACGATAAGGGATTAATGTACAGTAACCGCCCTCCCTCTCTATATATATAGTGGTAGGATCTAGAGAGAATTCATTTTAAAGAGAGAACTAGATAACTAGTAAAGAAATTGCTAAGGTTGATGAAGGCCTTTTGGGCTAATCTAGTTAGACCTATTAGAGTTATTTTTGCGACTAAGTTGGTAAGTTAGAAACACTAATTAGGTATTTATAAATACTTATTTATCGTAGTAATATTTGTATCATTAAGCAATAAAGAGAAAACACTAGTTGCATTGTGTAAATCACATTGACTTACACACATTAATTTGTGTTCTTCTTTTACTTTTCTGGTTGTGCGTGTGTGATTGTTATTTTCTTTATATACTTGCTCTGATCAATATGCCTGACAACGTGAGCATGCAAACATTGGTCGCATTTTAAACAATATCATACATCTTATTGGTCGTGATAGAATTGGCTTTTTAGAGAAAAATAATATACTAAACAAGTTGATGGCCATTTTAACGATTACTTTTATAATAAATAAAATATATATTGAAGGCTTCATATGTTCCACTAGGTAAAAAATAGTAAAATATAAAAATAGAAATGCTTATTAATCACAAAGGTTGCATAATAATATGGTCACGAAGTTTCATTGCCCATAACTCTTTATCCACGCTGCCCATAACTTTTTATCCACAAAAGGTTTATAGTCCAATAGCATTATGATATTGGACAAAATCTTAGATTCTTATCGTTAACAAAGTGATAAATTTAAGAGTATGTTGTCTATTTACCATTAAAAAAATATCTTTAAATTAGTTCTTTTATAAAGACGGTTTTCTTGTATTTAGGCTACTCTAGAATTTCTTGTATTTAGGCTACTCTCCATTCTAGAGTGTTGGCCAACTTTGAAACATGCCAAAGCTCATTTTTCTAGTGTTAGTCTGGCGCAAAACAACGAGTTGTAGGGTTATCAGAGAGATGAGTTGTAGAGTTTCTTAACACCATGCTTGCCTGCTAATGGTCCATGTCCAAAAAGCCACGTAATCACAACTAGGATATTTACAACTTACTCAATTGTGTTGTGTAACTTTGATTGATTGTTGTATTCGACCATCAAATTTATATTGAGTTGTGTTATTTGGGTTCATACTTATGATTTTTATTTTTTTTTACTTATGATACAAGTTGAATATCTCCATCAATATTATCAAGTAAACAAATGGTAACACAACATTATTGAATGATACTATGCTTAACTAGGGGTGTTTAGTATTCTAATCGGACTCAATAAATCGAAATTCGATTCAGCTCGCATTCGAATTTAAAGTTCGTTCAATTTTCAATCATTCAAATCGAATACGAATTGATGATTTTAAATTCGATTCGAAATTCAAATTCAAGTTATAATCGAAATTCAAATTCAAGTTATAAATTTATTTTTGTTATATGCATACTTATGAAAAGATAAGCCACATAAATCTTTTGAATTATACATATTAAAAATTGAAAGTTCATCATCACTTTGGTCAATAATTAATGTAACTGGACATTTACCATTTAAAATATTTAGGATGTGATAACATTAAATTATTTATTTATTTTATGTGTTTGTATTTTTGTTGTTAAAAAACTTAAAGTTGTAGTGGTTTTGAAACTTAAAAGATTTTTTTAACTGAATTCGAATCGATTTGAATTCGAACTTCATTCTCGAATATTCTCGAATCGAATCTAATTTCGAGTTAGCTTTTCTGAATTCGAATCGAATTTGTCAATTCTATTTCGAATTCGAATCTAGCTTCAAAATTTCAAAATTCTAATAATTCGATTCGAAACTATTCGAATATTCGAAATTTGATTCGTTGAACACCCCTATGCAGTGTTGCAAAAATCCCGACTAAGCCTCGATTAATCCCCGATTAATCATTAGTCCCCACTTCATTGATTAATTTTGGGCTAATCGGCCAATTAATCGGTTAATGGTCAAATTCGGCGAAAATCAACGTTTCCAGCGATAACCCGACCAAAATTCGTGGTTTCCGGCGAGATTCCATAAATAAACCAGCGGTTTCTAGCAAGTATCAAGTCAATTTCCGGCCAAAATGTGTTTATGTATATGTAAAACTGAAAATTACATATAAAAATGTGTGCATGTATATATAAAATTGAAATTTGTACATTAAAGTCTGATCCGATTAATCTCGATTAATCGTTAGTCCTCACCCCACCGCCCGACTAGCGACTGGCGATTTTTACAACACTACCTATGCTTAACCATTTTAACAGTAGTAAGACCATTCTTTGTGGAGGGGGCAACAAAGCCTCTCCACAATGTCACATCACTGGCCATGTGGGCACAGAGGGCAACAAATAAATAACCCCTCCCTATGTTACCGCTCTGTGGTTTGCTGATCCGAGGGGCTAAAACTCTTTTTTTAATAAAATTAAAAAGAATAACAATACTTAAACTAAATTAAAATAAAAAACATACAAACCAATTAAAAACATAAACCAACTTAATTAACTAAAATAAAACAAAAACTCGTCGTCATCCTCGTCTGCCTCTTCGGCCTCGTCTTCGATCACGAATTTGACTAGGATTCTTTTTGTTTTCTTCTTCAAAAAAGCATGTATGTTCGATTCTAGATGTGAAAGATCCTTTGCAAGGAACTTGAAATCATTATCCCGTTCCCATATCAATTGCAAATTATTTCTTTTATCACGAATCGCTTTATATTGCGCATGCATCATTTTTCTTGGTGCATCCTTTTATTTTCTTCTTTTGTTTCTTTATTTTAAGCGTGACAATCTCGACAAGTTAAGCTCCAAGTTGTCAAATCGCGAGCTCAATTCGGAACTCATCGAGGATGTCGTTCTGGACGAAGACTCTCCACCTCTCGCCACCTTGGACTTTTCTCTTCCGACCAGTTTTTGTAACTCATCCATTTTATAAAAAACAAATTTTGGATTTTGATCGCTTAACTTGAATTGACAACGAGCATCTAACGTGGCTTGAAACGATGCTTGATCGGCCAAAGTAGACGTTGTCTTTGACCGTTTGGACAGTCGCGAAAAAGGTAGCGGGACAAGCGCTTACTTGGGCGAGCTTATGCATTGCCTTCAAGCTTTCAACATATTAAAATCGGTTTTATTTTCGGCTCTGTATTGTTTTAAGGCAAACTTCGTCACGTTGGCATCGCTCATGCCGCCTTTTATACCGATGGTTTCAATTTGGTTGCACAAGTTGGCGAAGCTGGTTATTTTTGTTCGTATTGCCTTCCATTTGTTATAGACGGTATTGTCATTACGGTATTCACCTCGACCCATTGTCTCATAGAACTTAGCACATATGGTCGCCCAAAAATGAGGGGAAGGTTTACCGTCATCTTAGATGAAAATAAAAGGCTTGTATTAGTCGGCAAATACATATAATATATAGCATATGTCACACTCGAAAACCATAACTTAAACAACGGAAGACTTTGACCAAGTCGTTCGGTTTGTGACGGACGCTGTTAGCCAATCATAACAAAGCAAATACTTTATTAAACAAAAGTTTGACTTTTATTCATATTAGAGTTACGTGTGACACGGTTTTATTACATGCCTATATTATTATATATTCAAACACCACGCCTTCTTCTTTCCTATCCGTCACGAAGCCCTTATTTACCTGAAAAGCATATTAAAAACGTTTGTCAACACGAATGTTGGTGAGTTCTCTTATTTTACGAAAATATCTTTTATATTTATATATATATATATATATACATACACATATATAATTCCATGATATAATAGTCCTCAACCATTATATCAAAATGAACAATTCTTTATGAAAATATAGTATCTATTTCTTAAACAAATCGTATTGTTGTAAACGAACAAAGAATACAACAAGTGTATGACTATAAAGTTGATAACTCGAAACCTACCAAACTCAAAATATTCCCACTTTTAACCCAACGCGATTGAAAGTGAGGGGCATCACCCCAATAGATCTACCAATATTTCTGTGTCCTTATTTATTTCAATTAACAGTTATTTACTCAATTTGACTCATCCCACTTTAGTACAGTTTGTAAATTAAAAATGAATTTAGAACAAAATATGTTTTTCTCCCATAAATATTTATAAAACATTTCTTTATTAAAAACAAGGAGTTTTTAGAGAAACTCACAGTCGTAATTGATTGATGTCCACAATCCCGTGTCCTATATCAGTACACGTTTGTTATTATATTTTAAAAAGAATCCGGTTGATAATTGACTTGTTGAGAACCTTTATTTATCTAGTCTTAGTTTAGGTGACCATACAAGCATACAAGCACATAATCTCTATCTAACAATTAACAATTGTTTTATTAACTATTATATTATACAATTAATAAAATAAAATAATAATACAAAATAAAATATAAAGTTTCAGTTGCTGGAAAATTTTTAAGAAAATATAATTAAAGATATATAATTTGCTTTAGTCGGTTTTAGTCGTTTTTGTTGGTTTTGCATTTAAAAGCGAACCGGTCAACTTTTCGTGTATGCTTTGGTTTTTAAATTGAAAGGAACACTTTTTTATATATGTTTCAGTCAAGTTCTATTAGTATTACAATAATAATGGTTTGGTTTATATTTTAATTATCGTTCTTTTAAAAATATCGATTGTAAAGTTTTCGTGTTGGTTTCGCGACACGAACCGTTTTGGATCAAGTCTTGCTATCTTGACCCTTCTTTTGTACATTAACTTAAGTTATGTACAAGTATTTTATGACTTTAGGGCCTGTTCTAAAGCAGTTTAAAAAACTTACGTCGGTTCATGTTAAAAATCAAACTTTTCGACTGTTAATGTTCCCGACAAGCTATTTAAGTCATATTACCAAAACCAAATCATTTTATACAGAAAATATGCACAATATAACATGTAATTCACTATTATCTTCAAGTTTAAATCATATAGCAAAAATATACACTCCAAACCAAATTTCAACGAAACATGCTCAAGCCTTAACTACTAATTTTTAGCAACGAGTGAATGTATTATTTCTAACATGTTAATATAATGTTTAGACATCAATATTTCCAAATTGTAACAAATTATAATATGGTCCTATTTGCTTATTTAACATTACCTAAAGTAATCGCATTCCTAGCATCAATAACAAAAGTTTCTACTAATAGTAACTTTTCTGAATTCAATAACTTCATTTAATTCAAATTTTCAAGTAATCTCATTCAACTAGTTTGACAAGGTTCCATGCAACCTACTATGCTATTTGATTTTAGATTTTCTATTAACCAAGTTACAAAGTTTCTATTTTTAGTTAGTATTCTTCATATATTTTTATAAAATCCAATAAATACTAGCATGATGTCTTCTATCATAATCCAAGTCAATATTTTAAAAACTATCAAGTTCATATATGTTAAACATCCATGTCAAGAACAAAATCAACTATGCATTTAACAAAAAGTTTCCTTTATTTATAATAATCAACAATGTACTTTGAATATTGTCTTAGAACTAGCAAGTTATGAAATTCTAGCATGAAACCTATCATCAATATTAATTTCAAGTTACATTAATCCTTTTTAGCAATCATCAATTTATTCAGGTACTCAAATAAATTCCCAAATTGCTAGTTCAATTTATGATGAATCATTTATCAATTTTCATCTAATTTCATTATAACTCTAGGAAATCAACTATTATCAGTTATTCGTTTTTCATATTATGATTACATCAAGTAACCATTTGGACATTAGTTAAATAAAAATCTATTTTTACATCAAAACCCACTTATCAAAACAATCTATGAATACTTCCTAAGTATTCAAATCAAGTAAGATTATTATCAAATCCAAATGTCATAATCCATTTCAACAATACAAACAAGCTTATTAACATGAGTGTATCCATGTATGTGAGTGTTCAACACTCCTCACACACACACACACGGCACAATCACACACACATGCATTCACTAATTTTTGTTTCTAAGGTATCATTTTAGCCCATTTGTGTGAAACATTACGTAATCAAACTTGATTAACCAAAAATCAATTATATATCTTACCTTGGATTTTGAAGAACTAGTAAGATGATGAAAAGAAAGATTTTGTGTGTGGGTGTTTACCTAGCTTCCTAGCTTCATTCTTGCTTCCTAGAAGCTTAATCTCCCATTGTAGTGTGTGTGTTCTTGAACAATTATGGTTATAAATTTGGGATGGAAGTGGTGAATGAGGGTAGTGGTGGTTCCGTGGGTTATATGGATGAAGAGGGAAGGAGTAGTGTTGTGATGTGTAGTGTAGATTGCAAGATGGATTGTGTTGGTAAATTACAACACACTAATCTACTTGTAGATCATAATCATTTAGGAAAACTTCTTGTTAGTTTAGGATTGGAGAAAATGGAGGTGGGGGATGTGAGGTATCTGGCTTGGGGTGGGGAGGTGAAAGGGTTGGGGTTTTAAAACAAAGTCCCATGTTTGGGTTTAACGTATTGCGAGTTTTAGATAATCAATCGGATCCCGTTTCTAGTCGTTTTTTTTAACTTTAAACGAAATCAAATTCCCGACAACATAAGCTAAAGAAACTATTATTTTGAAAATAGTTGGTGTCGGGTTCTTACAGTGTCCGCTACTGGCTATGGATTACTTATTTTCTAATTTTTGCGATTCGAACCTTCTAAAATTTAGTTATACATTGACTCTATTATTCTAACATGCATTTTAATTTTTCGAGGTCATTTAGTCATATTTAGGATTTTATTTGTTTTCTAGATCGTCACCCGAGGTCATTTCACGTAATGTTCGTTACGTGACTAAAATTTAGACTTTTTATCATTTATCCATGACTTTACAAATTTTAGATCTTATTAAAGGAAGTTTTATTTATAAAATATCAGTTTATAGCCTAATCACTGTCACATTAGTTGCAAATTTTTGCCAAATGTCACAACATATATAAATAACTTTTTTTATAATTTACCTTGAACTGAGTCTTCAGACGAGTCAATCCACGCACGTGTCAACGTAATCTCCTCATCCGCTTTCCACTTCATTCAATCGCCTTTAGCTTTGGTTGTCTCACCTTGAGTTTTTTATGATTTCGTTTCTCTTTTGACGTGATAGGAGCTACTTGTGGTTCGCGTACTTGGGTTTCGGTTACTTGCGAAGACATATATGATAGTATTGGTCGTAATAACATATCGGAGAACGTTTGCGACGTTTGCGGGGGTTGCATTACGGGTCGATAAAGACCTCATTGGTTGGCATAAAAAGGGTTAGTAGGGTCGTTATTCACAGCAAACTACTCCACCATATTTGAGTCGGATCCCACGGGTTCGGGTTTGGGATTGGGTTTGTGTTCAGGTTTGTATTTCATTGTTGTGAAATGTTGAGAAATTTTTGAAAGATAAGGTATGTTTTGGATGAGAAGATGTGTGTTGGAGAAGATATTTTTTGGTGATTAAATAAAAATTTAATTTATTTATTTAATTTTTTTTAAATATCGGTCATATGACCGTTGGACTTGTCCAACTCATCAAAAAGCCCACAGCTCCACCCCAAAGTCGCCCGGTCTTCACATCATCGCCCGACTCTTTATCGCCCGTCTCAGACTGTCCCTCGACGGTGTTCCGAGGGGATATCACCCCTTTGCCGCCCCCAAACTCGACCATAGTGAATGGTCTAACCATAAACATGTGAATGTAAGTAGTTATCAGCATAAGTTTAGTTTTGCGTTCAGGGATGGGCCTAGCTTTATATTAGGGGCAGCCTCCGCTACCCGTTGGTATTGTAAAAAAATATTTTTTTGGGTAGGTTTTTGTATTTCGTTACCCTGAAAAAATATAGTGTTACCCCTATTTGTTTAAAGCTCAACCAATTTAAAAGTTCAACCCAATTAAGTCCAATCAAAGTTTAAAGCCCAAATCAATTAAATCCCATTAGTCATTTTCAAAAATTATACTCGTTGTTTGGAAATTGGAAACTAGTCGGACATCAAACAACGTAGCACCAAACACCACCACTCGACATCATTTTGAGGTTGGAGTTTTTAATATGGTTTTGGAATTGAAAATTCAAGAACATAGAAATATAAATCTTTTACATAAAAATTCAAACAATTCAATATATTTGTATGAATTTAGATTCAGTGAGGTCTCGACTAGTTTGTTAAAAAATATGTCTGGTTTAAATCCTTGCGATTCAATTTCTATGTTTGATATATCTAAGATAGTGACATTTTATGAGATGCAACCGAATTATTTTATTAATGAAGAAAGATAGTGTATTTTGGGTGATGATCTTAAGACCTTTTATCACACTTTAAAGGAAGATGATAAATTTGAAAAATTGGGTATAATGTGTGACATTGCTTGTATAATGGTGGAAACCGGAAAGCACGCCACTTTCCTTTGGTTTATCAAATACTGAAGTTAGCGTTGGTTTTACCGGTTTCAACCGCAACCGTTGAAAGATATTTTTTCTAAAATGAAGCTTATCAAGACGGATTTGTGCAATCGAATGGGTGATGAGTATTTGAACAATGCTTTAATTTGTACGGTCGAAAGAGAAGCGTTTGATAAAGTAAAAGAAGAGGGTGTAATGACTCGATTTCAAGCTTTTAAAAACCGAAAGAGAAACGTTTTATTTATTATTGTGCTTCTGTTTTTGTTCGGTTTACATCATGCCGGCTATGAAGTCGGGCTCGTGGTCGACCGGCTTCAACCCAATACCCCGATAGGCCTTAATTTTATCTTTTTTAATTATATATATATATATATTAAAAAATACGTATTTTTACTGTTTTAAACTCAATTACTCAACTAATTTAAGGCCCAATTTTTTTTGTCTTCGACCTAAAACATTTTCACGATTTTCGGTGACGGCCCTGGTTTACATTGTATGAAATTCGGTAAAAAATATTTTAGAATGTTACCCCTGAACTTAATGTCTAGATCCGTCATTGTTTGCATTAGTTTGATAGACAGTTTAGCATACGTCGTTTGAGTGTGCATAATAGACCCCTGGTTAGCATAATTAACGAACAAACACTAGCAGTAGATCATGCTTTAGGTTAGTGGTGAGTATGAACTAAGCTACGTCTATGTAGCTAATTGAAGAAGCGTGGATCGACTCACTGGTAGGCGATCTACTTTCCTCGGGTGTGATTATACTATTTCACCGATGGTTTCTCTTGAATCTGATGTTCTTCCACCTACAAAACGAACAACACCGTCAACTTACCCCTCAGAAAGGGACAGAGGGGTCCTCTTTAGGGTAACCCTCCGGTGTGAGAATAAGTATTTGTGGGAGAAGATAATAATATCAGAGTAAGGAAATCTGGAGAGTATTGCTTAATAGCTGAATACTCTATGATTTGATATGATTGTATGTTACTGGCTGTAACTGTCTGTGAGTGAATGTAATTGAATATGATTGAATGTGAGTGAATGAGTTATGATGTCTTTTCCTTGTGGAGTTGATGCTGTATTTATAGTGCTAGGGTTTCCACTGATTGAGCTCAGCCTTGTTGGCCTCCTCCAATTGCTCTGCGCCACGTGTCCTCTGGGACACCTGGTGCTTTCTCATTGGTTGTAATCACGTGGTAGCACATGTGTCATGCTGAGTTGTCCACCTTTCATTTGGCAGCTGTCAACATCAGCATATTCTTATTCCTTAAAAAGATACCTTCTGGAAGGTTGTCAGACATGCACAATCAGGGTTGCCCTAATCCTGATTTGGATAAGGATGAGGTTGATTATGTGCATGTGTGATATGCGCCAATCCTGAGGATGCGCGAGGTCTTCTCTTTATTCTCACGCGCAGATGTTTCATGCGCAGATGTGATATGCGCCGCGCGCTGATGCGCCGCGCGCATATGTGATATGCGTGAGCATATGCGATGCCTGGGCATATGATGCCTGAGCATATGTGGTGCCTGGGCATATGATGCCTGAGCGTGTGTGGTGCCTGGGCATATGATGCCTGAGCATGTGTGGTGCCTGGGCATATGATGCCTGAGCATGTGTGGTATGCGCCATGCGCATAGGTTTTGGCTTTGTGCCTTCGTAATGTCTTGATTTCAAGCCTGTTGTCTATATCTTGTGGGTTGACCCGCCTTGCTCCGTGTTGAGGCGGGTACATACCTCTTCAAGCCCCCCCAGTCTAACGTGTGTCTTGTCTCGCGCGAGCGAGGTAAGATAGATGTTAGACTAAATAGTTTGCTCTTTTAATAGGTGTTTTGTCCTTTTCTTCTTATTATTCATTGTTGCGCGAAATTCTATCCTTTTGGCTGCAAACGAATCGTCTCTGTACGTGGTTGGTTGTTGCTGATGTTGGTCAGTGATGGAGACGTGTCAGACCTTTCGTGTGCTCGAGGTGCTACAGTTGCCTTTCGTGTCCCCTCACATGCTGTCAGGGACACGTGTCGCGCTCGCGTTGGTCAGTTCCTGCGAGTGGTGGCGCGTGAACTCTGGCAGCAGCTGTATTATTTCCTATCGTGTCCCCTCACACAGTGTGATTGACACGTGTCGCGCTTCCGTTGGCTTACACCTTGCGAGTGGGGGCGCGTGAAGTCCGATCAGCACGAAATTTTCTCTCTCCTGGGCCTATAAAAGCCAGCCCTTAGAGTTTTTTTATCCTTCATCTTCTTGTTTATTCTTCTGAGCTTTTCTTTCTTTGTCTTCTTATTATCTTTGTCGTGCTTCCCAAATATCTGTTGTTCAGAAGCATCTTTTGTTGTTTGTCACCGTTGTATGTCTGATAGCTCAGACAACACAATCTCCCACATACATTGCCGTAGAAAATCGTTAGTAATGTCTACATTGAAGAAGACCGGCAAGGGGAAGAAGGCTGCTGAGGGCTCATCGGAGGAGGTAGGGAGGACCAAGGCGGTGAAGAGGTGGAATGAAATCCCCTGCAAATTGAGGCAGGCTGATCTTGACAGCCTTATCGCCTCTCAGGGTTTTCCCACCCTGTTTGGCTGCATGTTGCCTGGGTCCGGGCAAACGGCGGCGGACCCGCCTGCCGGCTATATATCCCTATATAGCCATTTTTTCACCCACTGCAACCTTCGTCTCCCGATGACAAGGTTTGTGGGTGCACTGCTTCAGTTCTATGGGATTCATATATCCCAAGTCCATCCGTTTGGACTTGTGCGCATGACTCACTTTGAGTTCATGTGCAAATCCCAGCGCGAGGAGCCCACCCCTCGGCGCTTTCAGTTTTTTTACAAGCCCAAGATCCAAGACAGTTGGTTCTCTTTTATTCCTCGCAGTCAGAAGGTGAAGTGCTCCACTGTTTCATTCAAGAGCCTTCATGACTGGTCTGAGAGGTTCTTTTACATTAGGGCTGGTGTGATCCCCATCCGCATGACCATGCGCGCGATTTCTTCTGCGCCTGCGGATGTGGGTGTCCTCAAGAACCCAACTGGCGCCTGGGTTAATAAGCTGACCGCTGAACCATCCCCCGCCAAGAACATTTGTGAGGAGGCGCTGGTTGGGGTTGGTATGAGCAAGAGGTGGGCGGACAGCGCGCTTGAGCCCGTTATCCAAGTCGACGGGTTGTGTAAGTTTATCTCCTTGCTTTTCTTCTGCGCGAATCAAATTGTTTTTGCTGATATCATTTGACTTGTTTTGTGCAGTCACCAAGGAGTACATCCATGCCGCATATGACGAGCATATGGAGGGTGGCTCCGTCGCGCTCTGCGCTGGGGAGGTTGGTTTCCCGGATCGCTTTGATGACATGTTCATCCCTGTTGATCTGGGATTTGTCTTCGACAGCGATGCGCCTGGTAAGCCTTTGTACTTATGCATTTTCCTTTATAATACCAAATTTTGCTAACACTTCTGTTGCATGTATTGTAGATGCGCTGGAGAACTACGAGCTGGAGCTCGCAGAAGAGGAGGAGGAGGAGGAGGCGCCCCAACTAAAGCGTAAAGCTAAGGGGAAAACTGGCGCAGGGGCCAGTAAGAAACAGAAGAAAGATGTTGCCCCTGTTGTTCAGGATCCTCCTTCTCGGGCGGGAGGATTTGGGAAAACCCAGGAGTTTACCACCAAGGTTTCCTTGTCTTCCCTGCCTCAAAAAGTGGGCAGACCTCCTGTCCACCTGAGGCATGGTGCCACTACCTCTTCCCTTCGCGCGGCGGAAACGCCCGCGACAGGTAAACTTTGCTTATCCTTTATGATTCTATGAGCGCGATCCTTATAGGATTACTAATGAATCTTGTCTTACTCAAATGTTTGTAGAGCCGGCGACAGCGCAACAAGATGTCGAGGCTGCGCCGGAGGTCGCTTCGAAGTCCCCCGTTTTACCCTCAAAGAAGGGTAGAATGGACTTCATGGCGATGTTTGCTGCGCGAACGGAGTTGCGCCAAGGTACGTATTGCGCTCTTATTTTCTGACTCTTTTAGATCAAGTCCTGAACCATTTCTTGTTGTTGATTTTTCATAGAAGCCGTAGCTGGTGCACAAGCTTCTGGCGGCGCTCCTGGCGCCGTTGCCAGCGCCGTTGGCTCTGCTCCTGCTCCTGCAAGTGATGAATCTCCCCTCATCGGCATTACTAAGGAGCAGGAGGCAGTTTTGCGCGCCGACTTGGCGGCGTCGAGACCTCCCTCACCTCCTCCTGCGCACAGCCCTCCCCGCGAGACCGATTTTGATTCTAGGTCGCAGGAGAAGAGGCCTATTTCAGAGGAGGGTGAGGAGTTTGAAGTTGAAGACTCCGCGGGCGCCCGCGCCAGCCCTGCAGCGCCACGAGGTTTCGCGGCGGAGCCTTCTCGTAGGGCTGGCGATGACTTTTCTGCTTCATCCCCGCAGGTATAGGTTATTTTTTGTTCCGCTGCGCGGACTTCCATCTTAGTGTTTTGATAACTTAGGTAATTACTTTGCTTTTGCAGGAATCCGATCACATTTACCGCCCGAGATGGAATATTACTGAAGACAGCACCTTTCAGTCCATGGGTGTGTGTGCGGAATTCTGGGCTCATGCTGTGCCTCCAACTGAAAGGAGGTTCCAGGAGGACCGCGCTCGCGACGACCTGCTCAACGATCATATGTTTGCTGGGTCGGCCTTCATTGCTGCCTCCCAAGAGCTTCGCTCTGATTACGTTAAAGTACGTGATGCTCTTGCGGAAGCCAAGCAAGAGGCTAAGGTGTCTGCTTGGCATCTTTCTGATGCTCGCGAAAGAGCTGAGAAGCTCAAAGCAGAGCTCAGTGAGAACCGAACCAGTGCCAACAGCGCCTTCGTGAAGCGCGGGCATGAGCTTCAGGCGGCGCGGGAGAAGCTGCAGGCGGCGGAGGCGGAGGCGGCCAAGTACTCGCGCCGATGCGCGCGAGTTGGAGCTTGAGGCGGAGGCGCGTGACCAAGCTCTTGTCCAGTCTATCACAGAAAAATCATCACTGGAGAGTGAGGTTGCGCGCCTGAAGAGGGAGCTGGCGGCCGCGCAGGCCGATAAAGATGAAGCCCTGGCGACGGCAGCGTCTAGCCAGGAAGCACTTGATGCTGCGCGGGTGGAAAAAGAAGAAATCTTGGCGGCAGCAGCGTCCGACAAAGAGGAGCTAACAAAGACTAAAGAAACTGTTGAGTTATTAAACTCTCAGGTTCCTGCCCTCGAGACGTCTGTTGCTGGCCTCGCGCAGGATCGCCACTGGCTGATCTCACAGGGCATGACTCGTTGCGCTTACGCGATGAAGTACTCAGGCGAGTTTCAGGCCCTGGTGATGGATTGCAACGCTGCCGCGCGCTTGGTGGGCCGAGCTGAAGGGTTCACGGATGGTTACGAATATGGCATGTTGAAGAAGAACCCATCCGAGTACCCTTATCAGAGCGATGCTGCCTGCGCGGAAATGGCCGCGATGGGGGAGAAGTATATGAATACTCCCATTCCCATCCTTGCGCAGGTATTTTAACCTTAATGAGATTACCTTGACTTATTTTCTAAGTCTTTTTTGTACTCATATTTTTGCTTATGATTTGCAGATATCCGCGCTTGCTGACCAGCCCGACCTCGGCGCGCTAAAGAAATTACTTGACGAGTGCGAAGGGGCTGGCGGCAACGATGGCGCGGAGAATGCTGGCGTTGCTAGCGGCTCTGGCGTGGCCAAAGGATCCGCTCCTGACACTGTTGTGCCAGAAGACTCCATTCAAGATGAACAACTTGACTATGGTCAGTTTGGAGATGATGAGGAGCAGGCTGCGCCAGATGCTGAGGGCGATGATGAGGATGATGAAGAGGCTGATGTCAACGTGGAGACTTGAGAAGCCCTTCATGTTTTTTTTTTTTTTTTTTTTTATTTGTAGTTTGTATCTCATCTTGTAAACTTGTAAATTTCAATGCTTTGGAATAAAATTTTGTTTTTCCCTTCTTCGCATCTTGCGCATTCCCATTCATCTCTTTATATAAGATATGCTTGCACGTTGGAATAAGAACAAGGTTGTAAGGAATTTATTATACTTAACCCTTGTCATATTGTAAGTGATGTTGCCATATCTTGATTGTGTTGACACATGTCTTGGCGCTTTCATTATTCCTCTTTTGCGCGACGTTATCGCGCGTTTATGGAATTATGAGTTTTTAGCCTTACGCGTCAATGTGTTACTCAGATATCCATTACAATTTTCTGCGCGACCTCGACCTGAGACCTTAACAACTATGTTTTGGCATTTGCTTTGCCTTAGTTTTGTTTAGGTATTTTATGGTCAGGCTGCGCAGCATGCAGGATGGATGTTGTGAGTTGTTTGAGCTAAGGCTCACATTATTGGGCTAAGGCCCTGACGTTTTAGAGTTAAGACTCTTTAACGCGTTTGCGCATGTATGTTTTACTTCGTTTTATTTTGTTTTGATGTCAATATAATGTTGTCATATTGCTCAAAATTAATAAAGGGAAGTGTGAAACATGTATGCAAAAGGTAGTAGAATTGGGCTAAGGCCCTGACGTTTTAGAGTTAAAACTCGTTAACGCATTTGAGCTTGAAGCTCGCGCATGTATGTTTTACTTCGTTTTTATTTCGTTTTGATGTCAATACAATGTTGTCATGTTGCTCAAAACTAATAAAGGGAAGTGTGAAACATGTATGCAAAAGGTAATAGAATCCACATTAAGAGAAGATAGCGCGTATCATTATTCATAATGGCTTAAAAAGCCTTGATTACAAACTTGATATTTACATGAAACATTTTCTAAGCTGTGCTGCGTTCCATGCGCGCGGGATCTTCTTTCCATTCAAATCTTTTAAAGCATATGCGCCTTTCCCCAATTCTTCTGAGATTTGATAAGGTCCCTCCCAATTGGGGGACATTTTTCCCGGGGGTATCGCGCGGCTAGCTTCATTGTTGCGAAGGACAAAATCATTTTTCTTAAAGTGGCATTCTTTCACACGCTGGTTGTAATATTTTTCCAGTTTTTTCTTGTATTTGGCTTCACTGATGATAGCCGTCTCTCTGCGCCCTTCAAGTAAGTTGAGATCCAACCGTCTTTCGCGCTCGTTATCAATCTTGCTCATCATGAGCACTCTATGGGATGGGCATCCAACTTCTGCTGGAATCATTGCCTCTGTTCCATAGGTTAGGCTGAACGGGGATTCGCCATTGCTGGTTTTGCTTAATGTCCTATGTGCCCACAGGACATTAGGTAGCTCTTCAACCCAAGAATGGGATTCTCCCTCCAACCTTTTCTTCAGCCCATTTAACAAACTTTGGTTCGCGCGTTCCACTTGTCCATTCCCCTGAGGGTGATAAACTGAAGTGAAAATTTGGTTGATGCGCAATTCCTTGAGCCAGCTGGATATCTTCTTGTCAGTGAATTGTTTGCCATTATCGCTCACAATTTCCATGGGCAAGCCAAAACGGCATATGATGTGGCTCCAGATAAAATACTTCATCGCTTCAGCTGTGATTTTTGCTAGTGGCTTGGCTTCAACCCATTTTGTGAAATAGTCTACTGCCACTACCAAAAATTTTACTCGCCCAGGCGCTTTCGGTAGGGGACCTACAATATCGATTGCCCATTTGTGGAAAGGCCATGCTGAGGTTACTGGAATCAAGTTGTTCTTTGGCCGCATGGTGTTTGGCGCATAGCTCTGACATGCTTTGCATTTTTGGATCTCTTTTAAAGCGTCCAAGTACATGCCTGGCCAATAGTAGCATGCGCTCATTGCCTTGGCAACCACCATGCGCGGGCCAGCATGAATTCCACAGATTCCTTCGTGTATCTCTCTGATCACATAGCTTGCTTCCTCAGCATCTAGGCACTTCATGAGCGGCCCAAGATAAGAGCGTCGATACTATGTACCATCAAGCAGTTCATAGTTCTGCGCCTTATGTCTTATCTTCCTCGCTTGCGCGCGATCATCTGGTACCTTTCCCTCCTTCAAGAATTCCGTTATTGGAGTTATCCATGATGAAGGGGTTGTCTGAGTTACCAGGACAGACTTCGCTACCACCGACGGGTTGCTCATTACTTCTACCCTGACATCTTTGCCAAAGTGATCAAAACTGGTTGATGCCATCTTACTCAGCGCGTCTGCAGATTTGTTTTCACTGCGCGGAATATGAATGATTCTGAAGCAGTCAAATTGCTCGATGAGCTTTTTCGCCTGCTCTAGATATAGAGGCATGGTGTTCTCCTTGGCATCATAAAGGCCATTGACCTGTGCTGCTACCAAGTATGAATCAACATGGGCCTCTAGCTTTTTAACCCCGAATTTGTGCGCGATGCGAAGGCCAGCCAGCAGGGCTTCATACTCAGCCTCATTGTTGGTGCTTTTGAAGTCCAACCTGATGGCGTAAGTATATTCATGATTCTCTGGATCCACCAGTTTTAGGCCTGCGCCGGACCCTTCGTTGTTTGAAGCTCCGTCAGTGAACAACCTCCAAACATTTTCTTCATCACTGGCTCGCGGAGGGTCTACCTCGCGCTGAGCCTCTTCAATTTTTCCTTCAGGGACCTCGGCAATGAAATCATCCAAGATTTGTCCCTTTATTGCTGGACGGGGCTTATAGGCGATCGTGTACTCGCCTAATTCCAGCGCCCACTTTGTCAGCCTTCCTGTGAGCGCGGGTCGGCGCAAGACTTGCTGGATGTTGTAACCAGTCAGAACTTCAATGGGATGACCATTGAAATATCTATGAAGCTTGCGCGACGCGTGTGTTAGTGACAAAACTAACTTTTCCATGATGGAGTAACGCGTCTCAGGATCTGTCAGCACCCGACTCACATAGTATATTGGCGTTTGGATTCCCTTGCGATCCACCAATAATACTGCGCCGATGGCGCGCTCTCCTGCTGATAGGTACAATGTCAAAGTTTCACCAGGAAGTGGAGCTGTGAGCGCGGGTAGATTTATCAAACATTCTTTAATCTCACTGAAAGCTTGCTCGGCCTCAGGAGTCCATTTGAACTGACTTTTCTTTAAGCAGTTTCTCAATGTATTGACAAATGGGGTAGATTTGGTTGCATGGTTCGCTAGGAACCTGTTGATTGAAACCAATCTACCATTCAGCTTCTGGACCTCTTTCATGGTGGATGGCGAAGGCATGTCAAGGATGGCCTCCACCTTCTCAGGGTTCACCTTGAAACCATCCTTGGTGACCATTACACCTAGAAATTTTCCCTCTAGTACGCCGAAAGTACATTTGCTCGGATTGAGCTTCATGTTAACTTCCTTTAGGCGCCCAAGGGTTTCTTCGATGTCTTTGAGCATTTGCTTTTCCTCCCTACTCTTGATCACCAAATCATCCACATAGACTTCTAGGTTTCTTCCGATTTGCTCGCTGAAAACGGCATCCATAAGTCTTTGGTAGGTGGCGCCCGCATTCTTCAAACCAAAGGGCATTTTTGTGTAGCAAAAAACACCCTTGTCGGTTCTAAATGCGGTCTTGTCCTCATCTTGTGGTGCCATTTGAATCTGGTGATAGCCTTTGTAGGCATCCAGGAAACATTTGAGCTTGAATGGCGCCACGGAGTCCACCTTTGCGTCGATGTTTGGGAGGGGGTAACAATCCTTTGGGCACGCTTTGTTGAGGTCCTTGAAGTCAATGCACATCCTCCACGACCCGTTACTTTTCTTTACCATCACAGGATTGGCTACCCACGTCTGGTATCGTATCGGGCGGATGATGTTTGCGCGCAGTAGATCCTCAACCTGCTCATTCATGGCCCTCGCCTTTTCATCCCCCATCACTCTCTTCTTTTGAGCAATTGGCTCTACAGACTTGAAGGTATTGAGAGAATGTTGTGCCAGGTCTCGCGAAACCCCAGTCATATCAGAGTGTTGCCACGCGAAGACCGACATATATGCTGTGAGCAATCTTTTCATTCTCACCCTCGTGTCGTCTGATATCGTTGCGCCAATTGTGATCTTTTGCTCCGGGAATTTCGGGTTGAGAATCCATTCCTCTGGCGCGTTTTCTGCCATTGGAATTTTCATTCTCCCCTCCCGCGGAGTACTTGTCACTGCACACAAATGATCCCGGTATACAAAAGTTACACCTGTTGGTGTTGGGAACCCCAACGCGCCGTGCGCTGGCGACGGTATGGCGTTAAATTGGGCAATCGTTCCCCTACCCAAGATCATATTGTGGCAAGAAGTGGTGGGCAGGACCAAGAAGTTGACAACTTCGGCTCGCTTGTGTTTGTCATCCCCCATAGTTAGCTCAAATTGTATTTGACCTAAGGGATGAATGATTTCATTTGAAACACCAGAGATTGGTGCATTCACAATTTCAAGCCTCGCTTGGTCTGCCGGATCCAGTTTTCTGAAACATTGCTCATACATGATGTCTGATTCGCTGCCAGTGTCCACCAGGACTTTTGACACTTCGTAATGAGCAATGTGTGTAGTGATAACAAGAGGACTGCTGATGGAAGGGCCTCCCCTGATTCTTGGGAAGACGACTTGCTGCTCGCGCCAATCTCCTTGGATTTGCGCGCTTCTCTTTCTTGATGTCTGCCCTTGCCTTCCTCCTTCAGCTACACAGATTCTTTTGTACTTTTTGCTGGCTGAGGCTCCTGATTGTTCATCGTCTGGTCTTGAGTTTTTCACCAGGTGAGCCAGCTTGCCTGATTTCACGTCCTTTTCAATTGCATCCTTCAAGTGGTGGCATGCATCAGTGTTGTGCCCTGTGGACTTGTGAAATTCACAGTACTTGCCACTGTCTGATGGTCCCTTGTAGTGGAGTGGCTTGGGGCTTTTGAATTGGACATTCTCAGTGTTTAACACCTGTGAAGGCGTTTTAGTGAGGGGAGTCCATATTCTTGGCAGAGGTCTGTTAGGATCTCTGCCGCCTTCCCTCTTGTCACCCTCCCCGCGATTACGAACATCTTTTTGGGGCTGGGGTGAGCTTGGTTGCGCCTGCTTTTCTGCGGAAGAAAAACTGGTTGGTTGCAACCTGGACCATACAGAGTTCTGCTTGCCCCTCTTTTCTTTGCTGCGCAGTGACTCAGCTTGATGCGCTCTTTCTCTTGCCCTATCTTGGGCAATTTGTTTTTCATTCCTCGCGAAAACTCGCGATGCTTCCATTAACTTGGCCCACGTGGTGGGCATGCCATCTCTGCTTACGAGAGCTCGGCGGAGTTGATCACTGCGCGCGCCTTGTATAAAGGCCACGCGCAGTAGTTGCTCAGTGATCCCTCCGATTGCCAGAGACTCCTGATTGAAACGAGTGATGTAGTCTTCAATCGTTTCATCATTCCTGCGCACGCAGTGCATGATGTCATCAGGGTCGCGCGTGTGTCTGCGCTGCTGTACGAAGTGGGCTTGGAATTTTTCCAATAGTTCCTCGAACCCATCAATTTGCCCAGTCGGCAAGCTCTCGAACCAGACACGCGCCGCGCCCGTGAGGCAGCGAGCAAACATGTGACACCATGTTGGCATCGTCCAGCTCTCTAGGTTTCCCGTGTTGTAAAAACCTTGCAAGAAATCGTCTGGATCTGTTGTGCCGTCATATTTGCCCAGACCGCTTGGCATCTTGGTTTTGTGCTGGATGGGAGCCTTCGCGATGCGCTCAGTGAACTTTGAATGTTTCACCAAGATGGCTGGTCTATACGGTGTGGTCACGTCCACCTGCCCTCTAACTGGTGGGCTGTACGGCATGTGCAGATCCAGATCGGCTCTGGCTCCAGGCGCCATGTTCACAGGCGCGCGGAGATGTGAGCCTCCTGCATGAGTATCTCGCGTCTTCCTCATGCTATGCACTTCTTCATCACTGAACTCAGTGTGTGCAGTGTGAACAGAATGTCCTTCTTCCGGCGCGCGCGGCCTTTTTGTTCCATGAACAGTTTGCTTATCAAGCGCTTGCCGTTGTGTTAAGTCGGCTAGCTTTTTCTGCTTGACCATCTCATTGTACTTGTCCATTAAACGCCGCTGCTCGTTTATGAGCCATTCTTTAGGATCATTTGTTTCATCTTCTGGACCCATTGGTCCTTTTTGTTTCGCGCCGGCAAGATTTTGTAGCGTAAGATCGTCTGGAGGAGTTTCAGTCTGGCCGTGAGGAGTTGTGATGAAGGGACGGTTACTGGTGGTGCGCGTATAATCACGCGGCCCCCTCAGAAACTGCTGTCCCTCATTAACATCCTCACGTTCAATATCCTCCAGAACTTGATCAACGTTATGAACGCCAGAAACCATGGTGATTTTTTTATGTATAGATCTGATGAGATCTGATTGCCGCTGTAACAGTGGATGGCGCCAATGAAGAAGCGTGGATCGACTCACTGGTAGGCGATCTACTTTCCTCGGGTGTGATTATGCTATTTCACCGATGGTTTCTCTTGAATCTGATGTTCTTCCACCTACAAAACGAACAACACCGTCAACTTACCCCTCAGAAAGGGACAGAGGGGTCCTCTTTGGGGTAACCCTCCGGTGTGAGAATAAGTATTTGTGGGAGAAGATAATAATATCAGAGTAAGGAAATCTGGAGTGTATTGCTTAATAGCTGAATACTCTATGATTTGATATGATTGTATGTTACTGGCTGTAACT
>NW_027503765.1:0-36811 GCF_021521415.1 Bidens hawaiensis
CAGATTGGCGGGATTGGCATTAACAGCAGGCGGGTTTGACTTTCAACAGCGAAGAGGGTTTGATTAGATTAGGAACCAAAAGGATAACCAGGTTTTGTATTTCTTAAAATCTTGTACAAGTATTATCATAATTTGACTAGTACTTGTGGGAAGATAAGGAAAAGTTTTTAGTATAAGAGTTTATTAGTTTAGAATAGAAAGTAGGCACGCACTATGGGGGACGAATCATCTAACAAAGAACTGGTTGCGATTAAGGAAGGAGGAACGTCAATGACTTTCCAATGTCCAATTCTAAATTCCACAAATTACACAATTTGGGCTGTAAGGATTCGAGCAATTTTAATGTCCATGTAATTTGGGAAGTAGTGAACCAAATGCGGAAACAGAAACGGAAGTGGATGAAAAGAAAAATAATATGGCAATTGCATTACTATATCAAACACTTCCAGAAAATATGGTTTTGCAAATTGCAAATCTTACTTCAGCAAAAGATATTTGGGATGCATTAAAGGTTCGACATGTGGGGGGTTGATAGAGTTAAGGAAGCACGCATTGAAACACTCGAGTCAGATTTTGAATCGTTAAAGATGAATGTTAACGAATCACTCGATGTTTATGCCGGAAAGATTAGTCAAAATCGCATCACAAGCAAGTAGTCTTGGGCACACTTTGGATGATAAAAGATTAGTTCGAAAGCTTTTGGGGTCTGTACCAGAAAAATACATTCAGATAGTAGCAGCGATCGAACAGTTTGCAAATCTTAACACGATGCCGTTCCAAGAAGCAGTTGAGAGATTGAAGACTTTTGAGGAACGCACTAAGAAGCAAACTAAGGAGGAAGACGTGTCAGGTAAACTTCTATTCACTAAAATGAATGAAAAGGAATTGGGCAAACACCATAAATGTGAGCATTGCGGTTGTGGGAACTCATGTCGGGAGGGCTTTGGACGTGGCCAAGGAAAAGGTCGGGGGTCCGGTAGAAGTCGAGGCGATGGTCGAGTACAACAGGACAAGCGTCACATACGGTGTCACAGTGTCATGAACTTGGGCATTACAAAAATGAATGTCCAACATGGGAAAAGGAGGAG
The DNA here is from genome assembly GCF_021521415.1 of Bidens hawaiensis. NCBI lineage: Eukaryota > Viridiplantae > Streptophyta > Magnoliopsida > Asterales > Asteraceae > Bidens > Bidens hawaiensis. Next base: position 1,089 of record NW_027503765.1, read on the forward strand.
GCGAATCTGATCCACGAGGAGGACGATGAACCAACTCTGTTATAGAAGATATTGAAGAATGAAGACCTCACTTGAACTATATTTAGTTTAAGGGGAGTATTGAAGTTAAACAAAATATTAGTTGTATTGTAAACGTTAAGGGTCTGTTTGTTATTAGTTTAAAGTATGTTTAGGTTAATAGTGTCATTGTAAATAGGTTAGGGTTAGTATTGTAAATATGTTATAACCGTTTGTGATGAAACGTTGTAGGGTTTATATACCCACACTATCGATCATTATAATTGTATCAGACAATATTCATTAATCAAAGAACTCGTTTAGCATCATCATTGTGTTCTTGTTATTATATTCAATTTGTTTGATCACCAATATTTACAACACTGGTAACAAGTTATCGCCGTCATTAACAAAATAATTCATCTAATTATTAACGTATGAGTCATCAAGTCGACCTTTTGATTTGTAATTAGCTTTAGTCACGCTAACTAGACCTTAAAAATGATGAATATGGAGAACAATATTATCTAACTTATGATGATAAACTAAAACCTTAAATACTCTAGGATAGTTATAAAAGTGATGCAAATCTGGGGTACTAAGCACATACAGGACCTGTTAAACAATAACAAAAAAGCCTCGTATTACGGTGTTACCAATCACTGGCAGAGGTATAGTTCTCCAAATTTTTTTGCGCTTGAACTGCCCAAGCCTAAAGTGGATCACAGTTGGTGCTTGTTGGGCCCTCCAGAAAATCTACAAGAGTGGACACTTCGACAGTTGACACCCTTCCATTTTCAGGAATCGTTAATAGATGTCATAGATCATAAACAAGAACGGAACCTATTGCTGTCATTGTGCCCTTAGTTACACTTACTGAACTCAACTTTACATATCAAGTTGGGCCAAACTTTATCTGTGGAAGTAGCATCTTATTGAACCTGAATAATACACTCTTTATACATTAATATACAGTCATCAAGTAAATTTTTTTTGCATATGGAACCACGATTAATAAAAAGCAAAAGAAAGAAGGAAAACTATGTTATAGTGTGTGCTACCGATTATGTTTGTTTGACTGAACCCATGGTTACTTTGAGATGCTTTATCTATCGTGTACTGCTGGTGTCGAATTGGAGGGCATCATGTCCATATGAGATACCTATGCATCACTCTAGGGAGGATTCTTCTTTTAGACAGGATGCAGAATGTTTGACAGGTGAGAATGATCCCAAATCCAAAACAGAACCCGAGGATTGGTCCTTCAGTCATTTTTGTGATAGATTTTTTCTTATGTCCTGAAGGAGAAGAAGGAAGAGGATGCTTTGATAGTTTGCCACAAGGATTTTGAATGGGGTCCCCACATAACCTTGGATTGCCTTCATAACTCTGGTCTGAAAAGGTGTCAAACTGCCCCCCAGTTGGTATTGAACCTTGTAGGTTGTTGTTTGCAACATTGAAAAAGGACAAAAAGTTCAAGCTCTTAAGGGACGACGGGATCTCACCAGATAAAACAATTATGAGAGAGATCAAGTTTTTCCAGGTTTTTGAGGTTTGAAATTGAACTAGGAATGGTGCCAGAGAAATAGTTTTGACTCAAATCAAGAATGTGAATCGACTGCATATTGCCAATCTCAATAGGGATGCCACCACTCAGGTTGTTTCTAGCTAGGGACAATGCAGGGGGGAGGGTGATCAGCTTATTGTACTGCAAAGAGTAAGCATTTTCCCGTACAACAAATACTGGTAGTTCTACGCCACTATTGTTAACTTGATCCAGAACTTGTTGTGATGCAAGTGCTGGAAGTTTTGTAAGCTCTACAGGGAAGCCCCCCGAGAGAAAATTGTTAGATAAATCCAGATAAAAAAGATTGGGAGGTGTTTGTAGCCCACCTGGAATTATGCCATTGATGTTATTTTGAGAAAGGTCGAGTACTTCTAGGTTCATTAGTGACATCAGCCAAATAGGAAATTGACCAAACAGCTTGCAACCACCTAGTCCTATGGTCTTAAGATTGAGAAATCCGGAAATTCCTGCAGCGGGTAAGGTTTCATTAAAGAAATTTTTGGAGAGGAGGAGAGTGGTGAGATTCTTATGACCACTAAGAATATTCAATGCTTGACTGATATTGTTGAAGGTATTGTTCGACAAGCGAGAGGTAGGACAGAGATGGCAATTCAAGTATGTCAGGTGAGATATCCCCCTCTAGCATATTTGTGGCTAGTCGAATGGCAGTTAATGATTTACAGGAGAAAAGGCTTTTAGGAAGCACCCCGCTGAATTTGTTTTTGCCAAGATCAACTAGGGTGAGTTGACTGAAATTAGAGAAATCAAAATATGAAAGCCTGCCACTGAAATAATTGACCCTCAAATTAAGCAGTTGAAGCTTTGTGCAATTCATCAATGACAGGGGCAAGGTTCCATTGAGGCGATTAATGTGAAGTTCTAGTTCTCCAGCAATGACAACTTCCCGATGTTACGAGGGATGGAACCAGACAACATGTTACCAAACAAGACAAGACTCCTGAGGTTTGTGAGGTTGGTAACGCTTTCACCAATCTCCCCTATAAAAGAGTTTCCAGGTAATGATAAGTGTTTTAATGATAGAGAGCCATAGATGCTAGTTGGAATCTGTCCTGTGAGATTGTTAAAACCCAGACTCAAAACCTCGAGTTTAGAACAGGCATCGAACCCTTGCGGGATATTCCCAAAGAAGTCATTCAACGAGAAATCGAGGATTACTAAAGCCGGTGAATTGGTGCATATAGAGGGAGGAATTGTGCCTGTGAAGCTGTTGTTGCTAATATTAAGAGCAGTCAAGCTTTGAAGTGACTGGAGACTGGCTGCTTGAAGTGTCCAAGTAAAATGATTGCTGGAGAAATTGAGCACTCGGAGGGTATCTGGCAATGAGTCGACTAAGTACCTAGAAAGCCTATTATAGCTCAAGTCAACGGTGTGTAGGTTGTTGAAATAGGAGAAAAGTCCATCAGGGAGGGGACCGGAGAGGAAGTTATAAGACAGGTTGAGGAAAGATAGATATGTGAGATTTTGAAGAGAAGAAGGGATGGCACCGTGAAGGCCTTTTTTGGGTATGGATAATCCAACAACCCGGTATCCTTTAGCATCACAGTAGACCCCATCCCATGAGCAGCAATCAGTTGTAGCCGACCAGTTGAGGGTAGAAAAGTTGGTTGTGAAGGGTAATAGAGAATTTTTGTCATCGGGGTTACAATATGCATCCGTAAGTGTGGGCAACATGAACATGAGTATAATCAAGAAAACAAAACATAGATAATGATGGTTGGTTGAGGAAGATGGAAATATAAGGGGTTTTGGCGGAAACATTACGCTGCTACTGCGAAAGAAGACAGATGAAGAGGGATCGTAAAGAAAGATTGATGTAGATGAGAAGGATCATATGGAGAAGGAGGAGACAAGCAGAAATTGACCAAGATCAATATTAAAAAGAAGAAAAGGTAAATATAAAAATTTAAAGAAGGCATCAAGAGTTAATCATCATGCATGGAAGTGTTTACTTTTGTGTATTTTCAATATTTCAATAGTTGGGCGGCTGTGTGGTGGTAGTGACAGGTACTTCTGTTATCAAATCAACCATGACCATGGCCAGTGTAAGTGGGGACTCCAAAGTGATGGACAGAGAAAAAAAAATAAAATAAAACAGTAAACTATGATTTTCGCCGCCATTTGATTCGTTCAAATTTTCTATTTTAGTCATATTGATGATCCTCTGTTTTGTTTGGATTTCAGCTAGTCCCGGGTTAGTATTCATAGAATCATAGCTTAACATCCATACACACATCTGATCTACTCACACAGTAAAATACACTGAAAACAAGCTATATATTCCTAAAAAAATGTCAAAACTCATTTATTGAATTCAAAGTCATCGTTAGACCCCATTCGATCATTACCAACACATAAGCCAAAATGGATGCTTACCAAGCTCAAAATTAAAATACAGAACCAGAATGAAACACAGAAGCAAAATATTAATGGCAGCTAATCTAAAAGGAAAGAGGAAAGGCACTGTAACTACAACAAAGGTGCTACTTTGGTCAAGAAGCAACGTGCTCGTATTTACATGAACTCTTTTTAAGGCTACCCATCGGCGCAAGATGTGTGTTTTAATTGATCCCGTAGGTAGCAGAGGCATGGTGATGCCCGCGAGTTTTCTGTTAACAATTTCTTGCAGTCATTGAAAAAAGACTATTCATCTAATCAAACTCTATGTCATCAAGTTGACGTTTTGATTTCTTAGTTTTAGTTGCACCGATGAAACTTACAAAAATGATTATTCATTTTAGATAACAGAATTAACTAACTTGCGGTAACAAGCTAAAACCGTAAATGTCTAGTATAGTCATAACAACAATATTCGCCTGCAAGCACTAAACAAATATAGGACTTGATACAATAATCAGAAACTAGTAACACTGATTATGTGATTAACAATCAAGGCCAGAGGTAATTGTTGGGGCTTGGGCTGACTAAGCATCAAGTAATTGATTGCAGTTGGTGATTGTTGGACCCTCCAGCAAATCTACATGAGTGGACACTTGACAGTTGACCCTTCCATTATCAGACATCCTTAAAAGATGTCAGCACTCAGCGGTTCATAATTTTATTCTATTACTAAACATGATTATCTACAATTCTTTTGACATATATATGGGATCTTAGATGCATTCTAGTTGATCTAAGTGAGTTTTAGCCTGATCAGCTGAAACTAGATGTTTACAGATCACGAACAAGAACAGAGTTTATATTTGTCATTGTACCCTAAGTTACACTTTATTTATCGAGCTGGGCCAACCTTTATCTATGGAAATAGCATCTTATTGAACCTGAAGAATACAATCTTTATACATTATTATACAGTCATCAGCAGGTAAAACTCTTTGCATAAGGAACCACATATAAAGCAAAAGAAAGAAGAAAAACTATTCATAGTGTGTGGGTACCAGTTATGTTTGCTTGACTGAAACCTTAATTGCTTTCAAGATGATTCAGTTATAGTGAGATGCTTGATCTGTTGTGTACTGCTGGTGTTGAATTGAAGGGCATCATGTCCATATGAAATACCTATGTATCACTCTAGGGAGAATCCTTCTTTTAGACAGTATGCAGAATGTTTGACATGTGAGAATGATCCCAAATCCAAAACAGAACCCGAGGATTGGTCCAACAATCACTTCCGTGTAAAGATCCTTCTTATGCCCCGGAGGTGAAGGAGGAGGGGGATTTGATAGCTTTCTACAAGACTTTAGCACGGGCGGTTCCACATAAACCTGGATTGCCTTCATAAATCGGATACGAAAAGGTGTCAAACTGCCCCCCGGTTGGTATTGAACCCTGTAAACTGTTGTATGCAACGTTGAATGTAGACAAAAAGTTCAAGCTTTTAAAAGACGATGGGATCTCCCCAGATAAAAGATTATGAGAGAGGTCTATTCTTTCCAAGTTTATGAGGTTTGAAATGGAACTAGGAATGGTACCAGAAAACTTGTTTTGACTCAGTTCAAGAATATGAACCGACTGCATATTGCCAATCTCAACAGGGATGTCACCGCTGAGGTTATTGTCAGATAGGTACAAGGCAGGTGGGAGGGTAGCTAGCTGATTGTACTGCAAATATGTAGCATTTTGTGGTGAAACAAATACAGGTAGTTCAAGGTAACTACTGTTTACTTGATCCAGAACTTGCTGTGATGAAAGTGCTGGAAGTCTAGTAAGCTGTAATGGGAAACCACCCGAGAGAGAATTGTTAGATAAATCCAGATAAAGAAGATTTAAAAGTGTTTGTATCAAGCTTGGAATTGTGCCATTGATGTTATTTTGAGAGAGGTCGAGTACCTCCAGGTTCGTTAGTGACATCAGCCAAATAGGTAATTGCCCAGACAACTTGCAACCACCTAATCCCATGATCTTAAGCTCGTGAAACCCGGAAATACCTTCAGCAGGTACTTCTTCATTGAAGAAATTTTTGGAGAGGATGAGAGTGGTAAGCTTCTTATGACTACTAAGAATAGTTAATGCTTGAGTGATATTCTGGAAGGTATTGTTTGAAAGCGAGAAGGACAAAAATGACAAATCAAGTATGTCAGGTAATATCCCCCCCTCTAGCTTATTTGTGGCCAGTCGAATGGTGGTGAGTGATTTGCAGGAATAAAGGGTTTTAGGTAGCACCCCGCTGAACTGATTTTCACCTAGGTCAATTATGGTAAGTTTACTGAAGTTGGAGAAATCAAGATCGGAAAGCCTGCCGCCTAAAGAGTTGACCCTCAAATTAAGTAGCTGAAGATTTGTACAATTTATCATTGACAGAGGCAAGGTTCCATTGAGTCGATAATGTGAAGTTCCAGTTTCTCCAGCAATGACAATTTTCCGATATTGCTAGGGATGGAACCAGACAACATGTTACCAAACAAGACAAGACTCCTAAGGTTTGTGAGGTTGGTAATGCTTTCACCAATCTCTCCTGTAAGAGAATTTCCAGGAAAGGATAAGTGTTGCAGGGATCCAGAACCATTGATGTCAGCTGGAATCTGTCCTGTGAGATTGTTAAAACCTAGACTCAAAACCTCGAGGTTAGAACAAGCACCGAACCCTTGAGGGATTATTCCAATGAATTCATTCAGAGAGAAATCAAGGAGCACTAAATCTGGAGAATTGGTGCAAATAGATGGAGGAATTGCGCCTGTGAAGCTGTTGTTGCTAATATTGAGAACGATCAAGCTTTGAAGCAATTGGAGATTGGCAGTTTGAATTGTCCCATTGAAATGATTGCTGGAGAAATCTAATGATTGGAGGGTAGACGGGAAAGTATCGGGTAAGTATCCAGAAAGCCTATTATAGCTCAGGTCAATGGTGCGGAGGTTGTCGAATGAGGAGATAAGTCGGTCTGGAAGCGTGCCATAAAATAAATTATAGGACAGGTTGAGGAAAGAGAGAGCCGTGAGATTTTGAAGAGAAGAAGGGATGGCACCACGAAGGCCTCTTCTGGGGATGGATAAGTCGACGACCCGATCTCTTTTATCATCACAAGAGATTCCGTCCCATGAACAACAATCGTCGGTAGCAGACCAGTTAAGGGTGGGAAAGTTAGTTGCAAAGGACAAGAGAGAATCTTTATCAGTAAGGATGCAATCTGCATCCACAAGTGTTGAGAACAGGAGTACTTGTACAATCAAGAAGCCAACAAAACTCAGATGATGGCGGTTGATGGAGATAGAGGGAAATAAGAGGAGTTTTGGCAGAAGCATTGTGGTGGCAACTGTTGCGAAGAACGAGAAGAAGACAGATTGATGAAATGAAGCCTAAGGGATTTTTTTTAATGGAAAAGAAAAGTATACGTCAAGAGTTGATCATCATGTAAGCGTTTACTTTTGTGTATATTTAACTGCTGTTTGGTGGTGGTGACAGGTATTTCTGTTTACAAAAGTTATCAAGTCCGGTGGCGAAGCTTGGACAAAAACGCGGGAGAGGGGGGGGGTGGGTTAAGCTTAAGTTTCCGGACAAAAACGAGTTAATTTACACTAATTCCTAAAAATATGGGGTGTGGGCAGGGCCACCCAGGCCACAAGTATCCTCCGCCCCGGATAAGTCAACCATCCATAGGATTTCGTTTTTGGACAGAGCAACAAATTAAAATTGTAAATGATAAAGGTGTTTGTGTAAAGTGCATAATTACCCAATCACAAATATAACAAAAAGAAATTTTAGATTGATGATAATGTTCATAAATTGAGTTATGACATATTAGAAAGTAAAATAGAAGTTTTGATAAAGAAATCTTCAAGGAATAATAATAATAATAAAAGGAGAGTTGTTGTTTTGTATGGTTAGGCTGAGGGGTGTGGGGGGCTTTAATGGGGGCTCCAACCAATAATATTATGACGTGTGGCAGAGAGAGAAACTGGATAAGGGGGGTGTTGGAGCCCCCGTTGGAGCCCCTGGCCCTGGTGTGGAGAGGCTCCAGCAGGGGCTCCAGCGAATTTTTTTTTTATTTTTTTTATAAATATATTCAAACAACGTATTATTAAAAAAACTCATAAATTATTAAAAAAAACACACATTAATAAAAAACACATTAATATCTAAAAATAAAATAAAAATTAAAGTACTAAAAAAAACATTCTTCTTATTCTTCGGCTTGGTCTTCTTCGATCAACCTCTTTCGGATACGTTCCTTTTGCTTTTCCATTAGCATTTGATCGACCGGATTTAGGTTACTGAAGTCTCTAGTAAGAAAGTCCAAATCTCTCATTCGACTTTTTCCTTTTTGTCATAAGAGACCACCTCCATGGTTTTGTTGAATTTATTGAGGGATTCAACAAGATTGGCGATGTTTACGGCTTCCCCCTCAGCCGGTTTTTTCCCCTTGGCGTCCCTTCCCAATGGCCACCCTCCTCGGCGGTGAAGACGTTTCCTCCTCCGCAATGTTTAGGTCGAATCCAACGCGGCAATCCGACCCGGTTGAAGTGCTATACGCTCCAGACGAACTAGTTTTAGTCCGTTTCGGCCTTACTTCCGCATCAAAGTCCGGCGCCACCAGCTCAACCCACTTGGAACACCTTTTCAACCTCTCCCACAACTTTAAATCGTCCCACGTCTTCACCATCCCATACCTCCGCAAACACTCCTGCTTCCACTCTTCGACCGTGAAATTGTAAACCGCCAAATCATCACTGCCACTTGGTCTCATACGACCGTTGTTCCTGTTGAAAAGATTAGTAAACAAGCCGACAAATTTTCTGATTTCGGACCACTGACCCGAAATCATATCTGCAGTTCCGCTCTGTACTCCCCAACGAGCATGTAGAACGTCTCCCTAACCTTTGTCCAAAAAATCTTGCTCTTTTGGTAGTCGGACTGCAAAATGACTAAATAAATTAGATTTGCATTTAACTTTTTTATTAAAAATCATTTTTAAAAACGTTAAAACAATTACCACAACGCCGATCCTCAGAAATGACTATCCAAGCCCGACACAAGGCTTCCTTCTCATCCGATGACCACGGAGTGGCTTTCCGTTTCGTCCTCGGAGTCGAAGCCGGTCCCGACCCGTCCGTTGCAACTTGTTTTTTCCGGTGGACGCGTCTTTTTGGTCCCGTAGCTTCACCGTGTGATTCTTGTGTCTCCGGAACAACAAAGTTAGGAGACGGTTGTGTGTTGGATGGTTGAAAGCCGGATGATTCTTGCGGCTCCGAATAAAACATCGGTTGGTGCGGTGACGACCATAAATCATCGTCAAGATAATCTGAATCAAGGTTTGGGAACCAATTTCCAGCCATTTTTTTTAAAAAAAGTTGAGAAGATGAATTGATTTTGGGTGAAGGTTTGAAGTTTTGGTATAAAAATGGGTGAAATTGGGTATAATTATATAGGAAAAATATTTTTTTTTTTGGTTTGTTCGGCTCCCAACGGTCAAAAAACCATCAAAAGTTGTGCAGCCCTCTCTCTTCTCCCGCTAACCGGCTCACGCCTGCATTGTTTTTCGCATTAACGCCCCGTTAGCGCCCCGGCTAGCGCCCTGGTGGTGTGGTGTTAGCGCCTGGGGGCGCGAGCGGAGGGGCTCTAGCGCCCCCGTTGAAGCCCCACACCCCTCAGTCTTATATAAATAATTAGGTACACCTAGGTATTAAAAATATTCAAACTAACAATAAATTAATAAACATGAGTTTTTATATGTGTGAAGATAAATTATTAGTTATTACAATGAACTAAATAAACATAAAGATGAAATTGATCAAATAATAATTTATGTGTATTGAAATCTGTAGATAGATCTACATGTGGAGAGTATATGATGGTTCAAAAATAAGACAGCTCTTTAGGTAGCAAGCTTTCAGATTTTTAACTTCTCCAGTTTCAGTCAACTCACCAGTCACCATAGTTGACCTAAGTGATGACCAATTCAGGGGGTGCTACCAAAAAACCTTTTCTCCTGCAAATCCTTAACCGTCATGCGACTGGCCGGTATTATTATCATATCTGAAGTATTTTAGTTAGTCGGTTAAGGGCAGTTATTACTTATTTGGTAGTTAAATAACTACCACCGCAAGTATATAAACGTATTGTTGTAAACCAGAAGATGTGTTGTTGTGTGTAAAATTATTAAACAAGTTTCTGTCAGAATGTGTGTTCTTTCTATTCAATCTTACAATGATTATATCAGGTGTAGATTAGTACTCCCACAATTATACCAATCTCTGACATTCAAGGATCCTACGATATTAACATGATCTAAAGTCTAAACCCTTTTATATCACAAGTTCATATCCTATCCTATATACAAGAGTTGTTATTGCCCAGGGAACAACATAGGTGTCATTAAAAGTGTTGTGTTCAACTGGATAAGTACTACACAACTTCTTTGTCATTGTCGGAGTTTTCACTTTTGTGATCTTAAAGACATAACATAAGACGACTGGTGTTATATATATAGCATACAATGAGCATACTAAATCAAGAAAAAGGTGGCATGCATGAATTAAACATAATGTAGAAATGACAAATTTTTATAAAGTACCACAGTTGGTACATACATCATGCATAAACGCGTTTACTTATGTGTATATTCTAATCAATTGCTGGCGGCTGTATGGTGCTGTTTCAACAAATTCTTGCTAAAATTCTGAATGATAATATTTATTCCCCTTTTCTTCAAAAATAAAAAATAAAAGTAAAAAAATGAAACATGAAAATGAAACTGACCAACAATTTACGTATGCTAGTAAATCGAGTGGCAGCCTTCATTAACTCGCTCGTATTTAGATTTCCTTGAGCAAGAATGTGGAAAACGATGAGCCGTGTCGTCTGATGACGATTTGACAGGTGAGGTGATTATATGGGTTTTAATCGCTCATAAAAGCACTTAAATATATAAACTCATGTTACGGACTGAAACCATCGCAAGGTATGAGACTTGTCTCACATCGGTTGTATGGGCAATTGATTTGGGGTTTATAAGCCAAATGGGTTCCCTCACCTATCAGACTACTCTTTTGTGTTGAGTTCTTCTGTTTGGCTTGTAACATTGGTATCAAAGCCAACCTCGGAGTGTTGGCCCACGGAGTGGTGGCCTGGAGGAGGCCAGCCGTGACCAACGAGGACTCGGAGTGGTGGCCTGGAGTGAGCCAACCGTGACCAACGTGGCCGTGACCAACTAGGACGTTGGCCCTTAAGGAGGATGCATTGTTACGGACTGAAACAATTGCAAGGTATGGGACTTGTCCCACATCGGTTGTATGGGCAATTGATGTGGGGTTTATAAGCCAAATGGGTTCCCTCACCTATCAGCCTAGTCTTTTGGGTTGAGTTTTTCTGTTTGACTTGTAACAGCTCACCGGATCAATGGCTTCAAGCAACATCTGAGTCGCCATAATTTATAAACAGCACTAGCTTGCAGAAGCTCACATATGCTTCAAGCAATATATTAGTTTATTATATTGCTATCTGATCACAAGTGACAAAAAAAGGTAAATGTGTCTGTTAAGTTTAGTTTATACTTTTATTTGAAAAGCTAACAAAAAAGTATAAATACCAAATAACTCCCATCCCCAAATCACCTATTTCTTTCCTAAACTCTGCCATCGCACTATTATTCCCGTAACCGACTGATCAGTCTCTCCGATCTCACCACATCCATAGTGAAGATGATGATCATTTCGTTTGCACCTGCGGACCCGGCCTTTTGATTCAAAGCTAATCTCCACTGCCAAGAATTCCTCCTTGGTTTCTCATTTTGCCTGGAGACAAGGGAAATCGTATTGACCTTACAACAAGAATCGAGTTCAAGGGAATAAAGGCACATTTATTCTTTTTGTTGTCATTGGATATTGTGAAGATAGTGACTAACATCATGTAAATAGGCAGTTTTATTCTACTACTACTACTACTATTATTATTATTATTATTATTATTATTATATATACGAACAAGAACAGCTAGGCCCGTCTCAAAGTCCTCGGAGGCCTAAAACTAACTAAAATGTTGAGGCCTTTTTATTTTCTTTTCTTTATGCGTATAACGCTAGAGAGTACACAAGAATTATAGAATATGGATGATATGCCGAGATAATGGATATGAAGGAATCATCCTTAGCTTGTGGCTCATCATTGAGTTACTAATTCTAAAAGAACTCTACTTTAAAAATCTCATAATACATAACTCTTATCTAAAATGGAGGCCCTATAAATTTGGAGGCCTAAAGCCATTGCCTCATTTAGCTTACCCACGAGACGGCCCTGAACAACGTTTATTGTTGTCACTGTGTTACACTCGATTGAACGTACACAACTTAATTTATACATCCATAACAACGAGTAGGCCTGCCATTTAAGAATAATATTCATATGAGCTGGTCCAGTCTAAAACAGATTCCAAAGGTTACAGTTGAGATGTGTCTCTTCATCAAGAAAAAAATTCTTTTGCATAAGATACCACAAATAAAACGAAACAAACACAAGAGGTAAACTATGTGAGATTGATTGTCTGCTACCCGTGATGTTTGCTTTAAAGATGTCAATTACAGTGAGATGCTTGATGTGGAATTGAAGGACATCGATCATGTCCATATGAAATATCTATGGATCCATTTAGGGAGAATCTTTCTTTTAGACACTATGCAGAATGTTTGACAAGTGAGAATAGTCCCAAATCCAAAACAGAACCGAGGATTGGTCCAACAATCATTTCCGTATCAAGGCCGTTCTTATGTCCTGAAGGAGAAGGAGGGTGTGATCGACTACCACAAGGCTTTTGAATGATGGCCCCACATAACCCTGGATTGCCTTCAAAACTCTGGCTCAAAAAGGTGTCAAACTGGTCTCCAAATGGTATTGAACCTTGCAAATTGTTGTGTGCGATATTGAGAAAAGACAAAAAGTGCAAGCTTTTAAGAGACCATAGGATCTCACCAGATAAAAGATTATGAGACAGGTCTAGTCTTTCAAGGTTTTTGAGGTTTGAAATTGAATTGGGAATGGTACCAGAGAAATAGTTGTGACTCAGATCAAGGATATGAATAGACTGCATATTGCCAATCTCAACAGGGATGTCACCACTCAGGTTGTTGCTAGCTAGGTACAACGCAGGGGGGAAGGCGGAGGGATGATTATACTGCAAATATGAAGCATTTTGTGGAGCCACGAATATGGGTAGTTGAAAGATCTTATTGTTTACTTGATCCAGAACTTGCTGTGATGCAAGTGCTGGAAGTTTAGTAAGCTCTACATGAAAACCGCCCAAGAGGGAATTGTTAGATAAATCAAGATAAAAAAAAATTTGAAAGTGTTTGTATCCAGCCTGGAATTGTGCCATTGATGTTATTTTGAGAGAGGTCGAGTACCTGGAGATTCGTCAATGACATCAGCCAAATAGGAACTTGACCAAATAACTTGCAACCACCGAGCCCCATGATCTTAAGATTGTTAAACCCTGAAACTCCTGCAGCTGGTAGGGTTTCATTGAAGAAGTTTAAGGAGACTATGAGGGCGGTGAGTTTCTCATGACTGCTAAGAATATTGAGTGCTTGATTAATATTCTTGAAGGAATTGTTTGAAAGCGAGAGGAAGGACAGAGATGGCAATTCAAGTATGTCAGGTGAGATTTCGCCCTCTAGCTTATTTGTGGCTAGTCGAATAGCGGTTAGTGATTTGCAGGAGAAAGGCTTTTAGGTAGCACTCCTCTGAATTTATTTTCACCAAGATCAACTATGGTGAGTTGACTGAAGTTCGAGAAATCAAAATCGGATAGCCTGCCACCTAATGAGTTGACCCTTAAATTAAGCCGTTTAAGCTTTCTACAATTCATCAGTGACAGTGGTATGGTTCCATTGAGGCTATTAATGTGAAGTTCCAGTCTCTCCAACAATGACAACTTCCCAATATCGCGAGGGATGGAACCAGAGAACATGTTACCATACAAGACAAGACTCCTAAGAATTTTGAGGTCGGTAATGCTTTCACCAATCTCCCCCATAAGAGAGTTTCCAGGTAATAATAATTGTTGTAAAGATAGTGCGCCTTTGATATCAGTTGGAATTGCTCCTGTTAGGTTGTTAAAACCCAAAATCAAAACCTGGAGGTTAGAACATGCACCGAATCCTTCAGGGATATAGTGAAGTCGTTCAGAGAGAAATCAAGGAGCACTAAAGCTGGTAAAGGGTTGCATACGGAGACAGGAATTGAGCCAGAAATGCTGTTGTTTCCAATATTGAGAGCGGTCAAGTTTTGAAGTGACCAAAGACCGGTCGCTTGAATTGTGCCACTAAACCGATTGCTGGAGAAATGAGCACTTGGAGGGTAACCGGCAATGGGTCGGGTAGGTATCCAGAAAGCCTATTGTAGCTCAAGTCAATGGTGTGGAGGTTGTTGAATGAGGAGAATAGTCGGCCAGGTAGCGGACCAGAAAGAAAATTATAAGACAGGTTAAGGAAGGAAAGAGACGTTAGATTTTGAATAGAAGGCGGCATGGGACCACGAAGGCCTCTTTCAGGGAGGGATAACCCGACGACTCGATATCCTTTATGATCACAAGTGATTCCGTCCCATGAGCAGCAGTCAACGGTAGCAGACCAATTGAGGTTGTGAAAGTTAGTAGCAAAGGACAAGAGTAAATCCTTATCACCAGGATTACAATCTGCATCTATAAGTGTAGGAAACAGTAGTACCAATATGATCAAGAAGCCAACAAAACCTAAATGATGATTGTCGGTTGAGGCCGTCATTGCTACTGCGGTTGAAGAAGCTAACATAAGAGGGAATGAGGAACAAGTGGAAGCTAATATTAAAAGAAGGTATCACATGGAAAAGAATCTTTCAAAACCTCAAAAACGTGGGAAAGTTAAACCTCTCTCATAATTTTTTATCAGGTTAGATCCTACCTTAAAAGCTTGCACTTTTTGGCTTCTTTCAACATAGTAAACAACAATATACAAAGTCCAATACCAAGTGGGCCCCAAGTTGACACCTTGTTGCAATAAACCTGAACATTCTTCTCCTTCAAGGCCTAGACATGACATTGACAATGATTCTTGGACCAATCCTGGGGTTATATTTTGGAGTTGGGAACTTGGGATCACTTCACTTGTCTAGCATTACCCCAGGCATGGAGTCATATTGTCCTAAACAATATGCAAAAGACATCAAGCATCTCTTATGTCGTAAAAACACGTACGTGAGGGTTTCGATCAAGCAAACATTATGATCAGTTGAGGGGGTTTCGGGTTGCTTTATAAAGCAACATCCGCAAACGACACAAAACTGGGTTGAGGGGATGGTATGTGTTCCAGCACTCAAACATTCATACTATCCATACCGATTTAAACGTTCTAGGCTTCACTCATGAGCAACTTCAAGAAGGAAGCCCGCTACTATAGGAAAAACTAAGTCATGTTTGTAATCGGAAGGCATAAAGATCTCAAGCATCAACCATCACCCTCATGCCTGGAATGTCCATCACACTCAAATCAGCTTAAACATCTAATTATGTCATTTTAAATAATTATTTTTGAATTCAGTATGTATTTAAAGACATTAGGAAACTTTAATATGTTAATGGTGAAAGAAATTAATTTTACATGTAAAATCATGCTAATATATATAGATTTATATACTAATAGCCCGTCATTAAATCACAAGGAGAGCACTAAAAATAAATAACATGTTAGCATTTGTTTAACACTACATTTCAAAGTTGGTAGGTTTAGGGTCTTGTATTTAAAGAAAGTTGGCACGGGGAATAATATAGTTTAATGTCAATCTCAAGAAAAGATGATTCAACAAAAACAATTTTGTCAAATATTCCTGGGTACAACTACTACACTTAAAAAAAAACGATTATTTTTTTATTTTGCAGAAAGCTTAATATTTTGTTACCCTGTAGACCGAGAGTTTGGACGAATACTTATAAGAACACGTTGATACTGATGATCATGTTGTTGGACGTAATTTCTTTTGGGCCGACTCATCGAGCCTATGATGAGTTGGTGTCTTGTTTATCAAGTTGAGCACGCGACTTGGTTAACATGGAATAAATTACTTGGTGAACAAGTCGAGCGAATGACTTGGACAACAAGGAATTTATTTATTAATTATTATTTAAATATGTTTTTACTAATTAGTATTTGAGCGCCGAGAGCATGCGGTTCATTGCAATGAGATGCCTGGGTTCAAATACCGACATGATTGGGTGCGGGACATTCTTTGGGACATCTTAAGACGAGCTGGGATATCAGCTAAAAAGGAAGCCCCCGTAAACTTCCTTACAGACCCCACGGAAGGGAGATCCACTCTACGACCGGCAGATTTGCTCGTCTTTGGTTGGGCCGGGGGAAAACACGCTTGTGTTGACCTCACAGGGGTATCTCCCTTAGCTGGTTTGAGGGATAATGGGTTTGTAGCTGGGCAAGCTTTGAAAAGGGCTGAAATGAAGAAGATGGAGAAACATGCTAAAGCCTGCGAAGAGAACCAACATGTTTTTGTCCCTTTGGCTTTTGATACCTTTGGCTCCTTGGCACCGGAAGCTATCCGTTTCCTAACCAGGGTCCAACGGGTTGTGCATAGCAATGTGTCGACTCCAAAGGGGCAGGGGTATGTCTTTAGCAGGTTAGGGTTTGCAATTCAGAAAGAGGTGGCGGCGCAGCTTGTTGCCCGCCTACCTGCTATGTTGATGTAATATCTATGTTTCTATATAATGAAATATCTTACAAAATGAAAAAAAAAGTATTTGAGTATGATAAGTAGTTTGTATTTTAGTCTAATTATGTTTTCATATTTAAACTAGTATATATACCCGAGCTTGTGGGTTATATCTTTAAGAGATTTGAGTATTGTAATTTCCGAGCTAATGAAAATTACAAAGATCGAGCTTATGATCTAAATATATATTTTTGTGTTTATAGATCCTAGTCACCAAACTTCACATGTATTCATTATGAATTCAACATGTTCACAACTGATAGAAGATTCATCTAGTGCATAAGAATAACAAAATCAGATAGTTCCAAACTCGATCTGATGTTTGAACATAAGAAGAATCTTAATTCTTTTAAACTTTGATAAGAAGTTCTTGAATATCAACAATTGCCATCAAACTAAAACCGTATGTGGATTTATAATAGATTAAAAGTTAAAACCATAAAAGTATTTCTCCATTACCACTTGAAAAAAAATTCAAAAATATAACAATGATACAATATATATAAATATGTATGGTATGCCCACACCCAAGATATACAAACACATGCTTTTGCTATTTCCTAGAAAGAAATATAATCAAAC
Organism: Bidens hawaiensis; assembly: GCF_021521415.1. NCBI lineage: Eukaryota > Viridiplantae > Streptophyta > Magnoliopsida > Asterales > Asteraceae > Bidens > Bidens hawaiensis. The sequence continues at coordinate 18,393 of NW_027503765.1, forward strand.
TATTCATTGATTGCTATAGTCAACAAACTAAATTTATTATGCCATAACTATTATTCTCATTGGCATCCCCGCATACCGGTGTTGGCTCTTCTTCCATCCTTTTTCTCTTGGGCAACAATAAAGACGACGTGGCTTTTGCTAACACCACTTTTTGAACCAATAACTCCCATTGTACCTCTTCCTTCTTCTTCTTCTTCCTCCTCTTCTTTTCCTCTCTACATCGTGTCTTGAATCGCCTACAATATTAATGAAATGGCTCGGTCAAATTAAATACAATTCATGATGGGTCACATTCAAAACCTAACCTTATATGTTTAATGTCATATATACTTGTCATAACAATTCAGTTACTTAATGTATGTTATGTTAAATCAGTCATAAATATGGAATATCAAATAATCTCTTTCATTTCATTCGACAATAAACATAACTAACATATCTAGTTTAAGCTACTAAAAAGTGACTTGATCTTATTAACTACCATACACAATTACACATGCACAGTTGAGCACCCAACATGTAAAGAGAACTTTATAAAAGACCAGCTGCCTTCTTAATAATGAGTTCATACTTCATATGTGATATGTTATAAAAATCAAAGAAAAAAATCATGTGGGATCAACTTTCATTTTAATGTCTACGAAAAACCCTTCCTAGAATATTCATGAGACACCGTAAATAGTTTGCCAATAATAAGATGGAAATAAGCGATTACGGGTACGCTACGCCTTGAAAGTTAATTTAAGTCGACAATAGCCAAAATGAAAAACATGGCTTATAAATTGAAAGATGATAAGCAAAATGTCAAATATAAATGAATATAGGAGGATTAAATTCTATTTGTATAAATGTAGTATGTTGGTCGGGTTCAAGTTGCCTCTCATAAAAGCATTCACAATGGGCTACACACCCCAATGTCCAAATCTATGTGGCTAACTTGTAAACTTTGAAGGAGCCAAACTTCACCATTGTGAAGAATTAAGGATTTTTCTAAGTTTGAATTTGCAAACTTGGAGTATGGGTCCCCTCTCTCTCTCTTACACACCCATATCATATAATATTACACATGTGCATACATATTTAATATTTTTTTAATAAGGTTTGTGAAGATTTGTTGTTGTGAAAGAAACGAGGGTTTTTGAAAAAAGTTTGAAATATGATGTGATGATAATATGATGGTTTGCATGAGTTTGTTGTTATGAATGCTCTAAAATCATATGTTATTGTTTTTGTCCTTTTTTGAATATGAACATCTCATAAAGTAGTTGACTGAAACACAAGTTGCATGCTTTTTAAGGTACCTACCTCTCTACATGAATGCATTTTGCCATCAACATTATTGCAATATGGCACCTAATTAACTTTGTAACCACTCTTTCTTCACATGCAAAATTTTATCTTCTAGAACCCAAATCCTTTCCGTGCCGGACCCAAAAATTATTTTTTTAGGTCGACATCATGACTTAATGCTAATTTTAATGAGTGCGATCGAGATTTTCCCATAAAAATAATAACACCAAAAAGGAAAAATAAATATTAAAGTAACCCCCCCAACCCCAACCTAACACGTAGGTCCGCCCATGCCCGATCCCATTCGGGTCAAATCTATCTCACCCATTACAGCTATTACGAGTATGTACCGACTTAAATCAAGAATGAATGATTTGTTACCCGCAAAGAGGAACTCTACATGTAGAGTCAGGTGATTTGCATATGGATGCATGGAGTTTGAAGAGTTGCCACATCCTTTTGCACCGAACACAGACTCCATTGATTCTTTTTTTGCAGTTCATGAAATGTTGGATTGAGAGTTGCAGGCCTTGACATGTTGAAAACTTGTTACATGGGGTCATCTTCTTACTCGGTTCCTTGTCGTGTGGTCCGACGTTTATGCAACCTTCGGTACAAATGTGCTCCAAACAATCCATGGCTTCACTCAGCTGAAAATACATGTTTTGTTCTTTTATCTTCTTCCTGTTAGAATAAATATATTTTATATATATTTATATATGGCCCTTATAATTATTTATCTTATTATTGATCATTGACCTAAATAACCTTATGTTTATAACTGGTAAATCCTTGATGGACGGAATTACCCTTACTAACATTAATAGGGTTTCCCCTTGGGTGTATATATAGAGAGCTTATTAGAGAGGTTAATAATTAATGATGAATAATAACACCATAAGAATCATCTCCTACCTCTCTCTCTCAAATCGTGTTCATCAAGAACACCTAATCTCCATCCTAACCATACACCCTAAAGGGGAACTCGATCAGATTAAGAAGATGTCAATCTCAAACATCACTGGATTATCAGGTATTACATATTTCCTTGTTTCCATTATATCATCGATTATAGAAACTGATCAACATGTGGTATCAGAGCATGATGTTGATTAATCAGTTTCTTCGATGTCCATAAAAACTGGAATTAAAATAGGAAACGAGTTTTTGATTAAAACCCTTATGTTTACGGTTTTGATCATCATCATAAAACTGATTGGATCTGATGTTCGTATTACTTCTAACGAATTGTTAGGTCTGATTAAAACCTGTTCATTATAAAAACCCGATTATTTTCGAAATCTGTTTTACAAAACTTTCAGATTTCGATTCCAGTATTAAATCTGAAAATATAATCGAAAACAGTTTCGTAAAATTCTTGAAACTGTTCTTGTTTTTTTCGAAGATGTTCTTGAAGAACATCATAATTTTCGAAAACTAACCTTAATTAGGATTAACTTGGGAAAATGAAATCTGTTAAAGAGATAATATTATCTCTAAGTTTAATTTCAAAATCTTTTAAATAAAATAAAAGATATAATTTTGAAATCTTATTAAAATTAGAGATAATCTAAAACTTTAAAGAAATAATATTATCTCTAAGTTTAATTTCAAAATCTTTAATATAAAATAAAAGATATAATTTTGAAATCTTATTAAAATTAGAGATAATCTAAAACTTTAAAGAGATAATATTATCTCTAAGTTTAATTTCAAAATCTTTTAAATAAGATAAAAGATATAATTTTGAAATCTTATTAAATTTTGAGATAATCTAAAACTTTATAACAGAATCTCCCAAATCCCTTAAAATTAGGAAAAGGTTATCAGGTTGATTATTCTTTTCGAATTCTGCTAATGTTGCGAATCAAGGCATCTATTCACAACAACTGGACTCTAATCGCAACAAATGAAATGTTGCGAAATCGCATGATGTTGCGAGAATTACATATTATCTTGCGAGTAACATGTTGCGAATGTCCACTAATTATGTTGCGATCAGAACCTAGCATCACAGAATGTTGCGAAGGGACATGTGTTGCGAAAAGTCACTAATGTTGCGAACCTTAAGATGTTGCGAGTATTACTTAAGATGTTGCGACGAGCTAATTTTGCAAGATGTTGCGAGTATTACCTATTGATGTTGCGATCAGCCCATAAAATCACAGGATGTTGCGAGTACTCTTAATCGCAACAATTATGTTGCGAGTGCTTTAAATCGCAACAATGCTGATTACATCACAACAACTCCATTCGCAACATCTCTCATAACAACATCATTCGCAACATCTCTTATAAAACATCAATCGCAACATTACTTATGACTGCACTGTTCGCAACATCTAAAATCCCCTAACCAAATTCGCAACATCACTTCGAAGAAATCGCAACTTTACTTATATCTTACATGTTGCGAAATGATCAGAAACCCTTATATATAACCTAATTGATTAAGGGGCCCTGCTCCGTTAAATTACTTAACTTAAATAACACTTATAGTTCACTTCTGCCCAACGGTGATGTGTAACCTAATATTGTTATTTAAGTCTAATTAAGTATGTCACTTAAAAGTGTATGTCCTAACATTATCAGACATTCGCATGACTTTAGTTTTGCTTAACTTAAACAACACTTCATGAGTTCACTTCTGCCCAATGGTGATGTGGTAGCTTAACAAAGTTGTTTTAGTCTAACTAAGCATAGTCATCTAAAAGATGAGTATCCTAAAATTGCTAGATACTCAAATGACATTAACTTTGCCTTAAATACCTTAAATGTCTCAATTCTGCCCAACGGTGATTTGTTACATTTATGTATTGCAAACTTACCTTGTGCATAACAACTTGATTGTTCCAATTCTGCCCAACGGTGATTTGTTACAATTATTTTCGCACAAGAATTTTATACTTAAATAATACATTTTCTGCCCAACGGTGATCTATTTTATTTAAGTATAATAAAATTAATTTTGGTGTTATACTTAAAATTATCACATCTTCATAATGATTCTTACATTAATGATCCTTCATTAATGATCCTAATTTCAGTCTGCCTTATTAGATTACCTATAACATAAATCACTCTAAAATTCTTCTATAAAGTTTGAATCTCAAACCTAAATCATCCACTCTTATTACAAAACCTAAGAAGAGTTTTGCTTCTAAAAGGGTCTTATAAAATTTGCCCTTTTGAGTCTTGATTATCCTTAAAGACTTGAAATTCTTACTGCTCATTCTGATAAAAGTATTACAGAAAAACACTTGAGCATAATCAGTGGGATAAATAAATATGTCTCTTATGATAATCAAGAACTCCTTACATGATTCCTATCAGGTGAGCAATTACGGATTCTAAAATTCCTAAGACTAACGTTTTTTTTTTTTCTATGGAAATAATAGAATCAAAACAATTCCTAAGATGCATGCAAAACACTCTAATTCTAAATAAAAAGGTTAATTGGCATTTGTGAATACATCCTAATATTTAATTCCATGACCCATAAACTGAGAGCTTATACATGGAACTTAATGAAGTCTTTTCAGTGTATTACTTTTCCACCAGTACAATTAGATGCCTTAAGAATCAACTATAACACTCAGAAGTACTAAAGGAAACTGAGTGTGTTGCTAGCAATATATGTACAGGAAAAGGAATGCCTAAAATTGAAAATCAAATGTTATTCACCTTATTACCACTAAACCTTAAAAGAGGATAGTTCTAAAGTCTTGAAACAAAATACAAGTACTGCTTCCAGCTCTAAGTTCTCAAAGGGAAAGTCTCACTGCAAAATCATGCCATTAGACTAGGCACGAGCAAAGAGACTATCCATACCTCAAGGGAACAGTTGGCTAAGAAAGGTAGTTACCAATTAATGATATTTAACTCCACTAATATTAATATCCCTATTAACACATGTTAGTTGAGTTTAGTTTTATACGTTTCCTTATCAGAAATCGATAATAATTAAGATGAGAGTCAGTGACTCATTTAATGTTAAGGTTGTAAGAACCATAAAAGCTGTTTTGTATTAAGCTTTATGATACCTTAAACATTCTAGAGTTTACTCAGAATTTAGTATCAATACTAAAGCTACATTTTGACAGTTATAAGGTTTTAAATGACCAAAACAAAGTCACTACTAACTAAAACTATCATATTATCGGTCGTTATTATCTGAATAGAAACCTTATAAGATAAAACTAAGCGATGCTACAAATTTCACAACCTTTTGTTATCATAGAAATGAGAATTTAACAAAAGATAAATGAGACTTACGTACTTCATCCATTAAGACCAAAATTTTCATGAGAAATCATGACTCGGTTGACAAAGGATGAATTGCCATTAAATCTCATTCTTAGTGATTTGAAAGCATGTGTTAAATGCCCTAAATATAAACTGGATAAAGGGAGTAAGTGAGGTCCACCATAAGTTAAAATTCACTGCTATTAGTGGAGCTTAGAAGAATATCAACTTGTATCTAATCTGTTTCCTACTGGACAAGTTCTTTAAAGAAATCAATTCATATATACTTATCAGTATTCCTTCTAAATATGTCCTTAAAATTTCTTATGAAATATGGACAATAAGGAAATCAAGTCTAAACTGTATGAAAGTTTCCTATGACATGAATCGCCAAAACTTGTATGGAGTTTTAGAGGCCTAAAAGATCAGTGAGAGCACTGAGTGTCCTTATATGCAAGAGATGGGGGAGAAACAACTTAATCTACCTCATAAAACATCCCTTGTATAAGACACTGCTCCATTATATCTTGTCTCCTTAACATTTAATGCTACTCCTAACAAATTTTGTTGGATACCTAAATATGGGAAAACTTAGATTTCTTACCAAGACTAATTAATATAATCCTCAATTAGAATTTATTGGTCTTCTGATGTTGACCCTAAGCATGCTGAATTCTTACATATTTCTAAGGTCAGTAGGAGCAGTAAAAGTCCTTATCATAACTTGGCTAAGTACAAGACGCGGGGGGAGAGATTGTCGCTTACTTTAACTCCGATTACACCTCTTGTACACCATACTGCACCAACTCTTACATACTTAGAAACTAATATTGCTCCTAATATACCTGAAAATATGAAACTCCTTATAAACCCAATAATCAACTCAGGAGGTCATCTAGGTCTCAAAGGCCTACTAACTTTGATGATTATGTACCCTACCTGACTAAAGATTAAATGGATTTTGGAAGGTTTAATGATCCTACCTCTTCTAATTAAACCATTAGTATCAATCAATCTTCTAAAATAGTATAACGTTTGGGATTTGGTTGAATTACCTAAAAGGTAGTCATTACTAAACTAAATCTGAATGAATAACGTTAATACACTAAAGGTATGATTGATTGATAAAGGTATACTCAAGAGGGAATAAATTATCAAAGAACCTAGTTCCTTGTCTTACAAAAGGTTACTTTGAGGATCATCACTGTTCTAGTAGCTTATAATAATTTAGAGCTACATTACATGAACATTAAAACAACTTTCCCTAACACTGGCCTACATGTTCGTAAAATAACCTGTAAGTTCTAAACTGAAGGTTAAGAACACTTAGTTTGTAAGTCAATAAAATCCATGTATGGGTTGATGCAAGAATCAATAATGAAATCATAATGCACTCTCTTCATCAAGAACTAAGTGGATTGATTTACCTACCTCAAGATGAGTGGGAGCAACTAATGTAAACTTGTCCTTATATAGATGACATTCTTTTGACAAGTATATGTTACATGAGTCAAAGTATTGTTAACGCATATCTTGACCTAATCAATCTCGGAGATACCTCTTATTTAATAGTTATCAAAATACACCGAGATAGACTCATTAGTTTTATATGTTTTACATGAAACGGGTCCTTACACTTGTAACATACAATATTGCTCTCCTTTAGAGGCTAATAGGATAAATGAGATTATTTCCTTATGCATCATTAATTAGATGCCTTAAGAAGGTTCAAATCTATACTCGTTTAGATATTGGTCACATTGCTAAACACTAGACTAATTATTTCTATTGTGAAGCATCTGATAAAATATCACAATATCTCTAAGAAACGAGACACAATAATTTAAAGAAGAAGAAGTGAGAACTAAAAAAAACGGCTGACTACTAATATTCTAACTTTGTCAACTTCTGGGTATATCCTTATGTCAGCAGACATTACTATCTCATGAAGGAGTCCTAACTAACTGATAACAACGACCTAAGTTATAATGACATAATATGTTGCTGATCATAACGCAACGTGTCACTAAATGTTGTTGGAAAACTTTATCAGTTGACTCATAATTTATTAACTTCATATAAATCCAATATTGAAGACTTATTGTGATAAAGTCAGCTACCCTTATTTCTTGAACAGTAACAGTTCAAGCGGAGCTGCATTAGAATTCGATACAAGTCTAAATTATTGTTCGCTTATGACTTAAGAACAAATAGAGGAAACTAAACTTTTGTATCGAATGCATTCATGATATGCTTATGGATCCACTAATTAAAGGTCTGTCACCCATAAGTCTCCTAAATGGCCAATAATAGAGACGGGTTTTACCAATGACCAAGCGCAACTGCGTATCGTACTATGAATGATTAATTATTAATTTTTCCTCATACGTTGAAAATTTGTTTTGTCTCTAAATACGTTCATGCATGCCTAAAGACGTATAGACACTAATTATACAAATCAACGGTAAGGGCTTATTTGTCAATTTGATCCTAAAGTTAGGTTTTAAATTTGAGTTGTAGTATGATTAATGGGGGTCCTGAGTCGAATATTGATTCAACGACTGTATTTCTCTGCTGCAATTTGGGTTTAGAACTAAAATGAGTATTAACCTCTGATCAGACTAATCTAATGCTCATAATAAATAATTACTAGGCCAAGTGGGAGAATGTTAGAATAAATATATTTTATATATATTTATATATGGCCCTTATAATTATTTATCTTATTATTGATCATTGACCTAAATAACCTTATGTTTATAACTGGTAAATCCTTGATGGACGGAATTACCCTTACTAACATTAATAGGGTTTCCCCTTGGGTGTATATATAGAGAGCTTATTAGAGAGGTTAATAACTAATGATGAATAATAACACCATAAGAATCATCCCCTACCTCTCTCTCTCAAATCGTGTTCATCAAGAACACCTAATCTCCATCCTAACCATACACCCTAAAGGGGAACTCGATCAGATTAAGAAGATGTCAATCTCAAACATCACTGGATTATCAGGTATTACATATTTCCTTGTTTCCATTATATCATCGATTATAGAAACTGATCAACACTTCTTGCTCATCTTCATCCTCTGAGAATTAATATTGAACAGATCAAATTTCAGTTTGATCTTTTCTTTACCATAAGAACTTTTACTGGAAAACTTATGGTTATGGTAAAAGACTTTGGAACCTAGTGGTTGACAACTTCCGCGTGACTCGAAAATAATCTAGTTTTGTGTTGGTATATATCTAACCTACTTTATAAACAAGTCGTGTTTTGGTTGACTTATTTGATTATACCCACCAACCTGTTTGATACGTTTTAAGTGTCACAATACTCCAACCCGACACAATTTAAGTAATGCCCAAGGTAATTTTCAAGGCAAACGAAATGGAAAGTGACTAGTATTCAGTACGTACCGATTCAGTATCATCGATGAACTGGAGAATCTCGAGTTCAAGGAAAGGATCATGGTTTTGAACAAATTTCCAGCCTTCAGTTTTTTCAACGGCATAAAAGCTATTAGACACGAGCTTCATGCATTTGAGGTAGAGATCAGGTGCGTCACATAGCCTCGCAAGTTGAAGCGCATCAACTACGTTATGAATTGATAACCGTTGGATCAAGGCCTTGGTGCACTGCGATTTGAGTTGTGGGACCAGGTATACATGTGATAGGGCCAGTAGATGAACCCCGTAGTTTTCCATATCTTCCTCCGTGCACCTGTCATCTCAATAATATATATTACTTGTTTTTATTATTATATTAATATTTGGTGGCGTTGATTTGTTCAAATATTACCGGAACAACCGGTGGCCGGCGGTGGAGTAAGTTTCAACCATCGCTTATGGGCGGTGGCAGATGTGTAAGGTGTAGAAAGGTTGGACGGTGCAGATGTTTTTGAACAAATATTACTATATTCTACGGCTAGCATGTAAGTAATTTAATCCTCCAAATACATAAAATAATTATTATTATTATTGGGGTCTATAATACTCCATCCGTCTCATTATAAGTGTCCTAGTTTGATTTTTCTAGTCTTTCTTATTTAACTTTGACCGACAATATTTTTGTTTGTGTTATATAATACTTGATGTAAAATATATGAATGGATTGGGTTTTAAACGTATTTTACATTGATATAATTTTCATCAAGTACTATATGACATGAACAAAAATATTTACGGTCAACGTTGAAAAGAAAGACTTGAAAATTCAAACTATGACACTTATAATGAGACGGGGGAGTATATACTATAATATATACGTCGTTTAATATCTAATCTCACACTGCTTCAAACAAATTTTTTTATAGCAGATGAACGGTCATTTTGATCAAAAATTTTAAAGTTTATCGCGTATGACTACAACAACAATCCCAAAAATTGTTCAGACGACCGACTAATAATTTTTAAAGTTTGACCCATTTTGTTAGAATGATCATCTGGATGTTGTGAAAACTTTTAAACCAATAATTTCTAAGTTCACATTTTTTAATCAAACAATCGTTTTAAGTGTTTGATGAATGGCCGTTTGATAGTGTTAAATTAGATAAAATGATTGGGAACTCACTTGAATAAATATTATATTCAACGGCTAGCATGTAAATAAATCCTCCAAATATATAAAATAATGGTTATAAAACATGCGTTTGACATCTAATCCCATACAATTTAGACGGTTAAAAAAATTTCAAAGTTTGACTATCTATGGTCAAAACAGATATCGACCAAACGGACATTTTAACCAATAATTTTCAAAATTCGATCCCAAATGGTTATAACAGCCGTTCAAATATTGTTCAAACTGACATTCTAAACAGCATTTTCTAAGTTTGATTTTCTTTTTCTTTTTTATCAAAACGAGTGTTTGTAGACCGGCCGTTGGATTGTATGAAACCAAATTGGAATGGTGTAGCTATAGCATGACCAGTAAATGAATAAAATGGCTGGGAACTCACTTGCCGGAACAAAGAAATCCGACGAACACCTCCACGGCGTCACACGGAACGCCAAGGATCGGAATACTTTTCTCAGAGATTCGATGCTTATTACGTGGCCTATCAATTATGCTTTCGAACACCGTCGAAGCCGATGCCTGAATGCACATAGCAACCAAATCATAATTTCATTAAAATACAATAAGCAGGATCTCAAAACTACGAGAGACAATGAATATATGTATATTACCAGAATGTTAGCGTGTACCGGAATACTTCGACCACCAGACGTTGTAATCTGGATATAGTTCTCGGTCGTAAGATCACCGGAATTAACATCGTCGGATGGCGATATGCTATACATGATGCTAGAAATTATTAACGGCAGATACAGTTGTGATAGCTAGCCAAGGTTTTAGAGGTTATGTTAGTTGTGATGTCTCACTTTATTTATAGACAGCTCCAAGCCAACCATGATTGATAAAAGTGTGCATGTTTAGTCCTTGAAGAAATGTTTTGACAATTCGATTCAATTCCAACTACTTCACGTAATTTAATTTCTTACGTTGCATTAAGTATTTAAGACTATAAGGGGTTGTTTGTTTCAGCTCCTAATGGTACCATTCAGACCTGAACATCTGAATCGGTCAGATTCAGACCGTTTGTTTTGTTTAAAAATTTCATCTGAATGAAAAATTAAACATCTGAATCGCTCAGATACATAAAGAGTCAGAATGAGAACATGGACAACAATAACCCTAACCTAATACACGCTTCTTCTTCATCTGTTATCCCTCCCCAACCTCAACCTTCCAATCAGCCTACCTCATTCCATTTCGGTGCTGCTGCAGTGCTGCTTGCCAATCAGTCTTTCTCATCTACTATCCCTCCCAGCCCTTAACTCGGAAATGTTATCGAGCGCACATATGCCGGTTTGAAGGCTAGATTCCCAATCCTAAAGAGAATTGCTCCCTTTTCTTTTCCAATACAAAGAGACATAGTGATTGCATGTTTTGCTGTCCATAACTTTATAAGGAAATGCAATATCCATGATCAATTATTTTTGGACTATGATGAGAACACCATCTTTTCTGAAATACAAGGCGATGAAAGTGATGGCGAGTTCGTTCATGACATAGAATGGGGTTCACAAGGTGTTGAGTATATGACTACTTTGCGTGACGAGATAACTACTCGACTAATTTCAAATTAATAAAATTAAAATTGTAAACAAGTATTAATTTCTATTTGGATTTTAGTATGTTTCCATGAATTTTGAAGTAATAATGTGCAATTTGAATTTTCTATGATTTTTGTCTTTTCCTTTTAGTTTTAAACAAAAAGATACAGTTCATTTAGCATAAAATAGTTCAGAGGGTAAGATAGTCATTTTGTACAGTTATTCAGATGTCCAACCAAACAGACTTTAACTTGTTCAGATCTTAGTGGTTCAGCCCTCTTAATCATTCAGACCTCTTAATGGTTCAGCACTTAATGGTTAGCACTTGCCAAACAACCCCTAAGACACAAACATGTTTAAAAGTATGTTACATAGCACGACCTGTTTAGTGAAACGAAAATATCACATTAATTTATAGTGAGACAGAAGTTGTCAAAATTCATAAAAGTCTTAATTATTATATAATTCTTAACATACTTGAAGCAAAAATTCAGAAAGGTTTTAAATCAAATCATAGCATCCACTAAGTAGTGCATATATTTTATTTAAAGAAAAACAAAAAATAATATAAGGTCATTAACAGGTTAGCAGATGATTAACCTATTTAAACAGATCTTAAACATGTGAACATGTTTAAGACAAGGAATTAGTTAAGTCCAAACCCAAACTTGTTTAACTACATATCGTTAAGTGTCGTGTTTACATTTCAAAGTGTTCGATATATAAACCATCAATAAACATGTTCTTTGTTTAATGCTCTTGAAAAAAATTAGGCTTTTAAACCGTCACTAAATGTAATTAAAGAAAGTTAGGCTTTTAAAATACAGTTTTTAATTAAAAAGTGTGATTAAATGGCACCTCTTTTAATAGGTTAGCAATGATGTGGCCGTTTGGAAAACAATGGTGTATATGATGTCATATGTTTAATTTGGAAATAATATAAGAAAAATTGTTGTGTAAAAGTGTTGTTAGATTTGCAACCTAATTAATTGAAGTTTCAGAATTTTAATGTTTGGATTCCAAAATTATAAATACGGAGGTCGGAGGTTACGGATAAAAATGGGTGTCATGACTAAATCGGGCCAAAGTGTTTATTGGGTTTAGTTGGGCTATCTCGGGTGTTTCTCGGGCTTACTGGGCTAAACACACAAATCGAAAGAAAAATAAAGGACTGCATACTCTTAGAAGTAGAGTGCACAAATCGGGTATTAGAAAAACCTGGGTTCGGGTATGATCGGGTATTAGCAATACCCGGGCCAGGTTCGGGTCCGGGTATTGCCTCTAAAAACCATACCCTATGTATCGGGTTCGGGACGGGTATTTGAATACCCTATTTCTAGGTATTGAAAAAATCATATGTTCGGGGTTCTTCGGATTTTTTTCCGGGTTTTTATGGGTATAGATTGGAATTTTTTAGAGGTTGCACTTTTTAAGGGTATTTTTGGGGTATTTTCCAGTTATTTTTCGGGTAATTTCGGGTATAGATCGGGTATTTGAAAAAGCTTGTTTCGAACCCGGTTCCGAGTATGGAACCGGGGTTTTCGGGTATTAACGGGTACAAATCGGGTCCGTTTCGGGTACGGGTTTTGGTACTAAAATGCATACCCTATTTGTACCTTACGTGTAGGGTCGGGTTCGAGTATTAAGAACCTAGGTATAAAAAAACCGGTTCCTGGTTTTTTTTTCCGGTCCGGTTACGAGTTCGGGTTTTTTTTTGCACCTTTACTTAGAAGTTTAAACAATTTGGTTTTGAATCATAAACCAAGTTTAAAAACTAACCCGATTATAGAACTAGTTCCTATAAAACGCAGCCCTAACCCGTATAGCCTGTTTTTCATTTGATTAGCCATGAACCAATTATTACCATTTAAACGTGTTCTAGAGATCTAGTCGCTTGTTAACGACATAGCTTTTTCAGGACCTTTTTGACAGTCTATTTACCCTTTTGCCTTTCATGTGCTATGCTATCAAAACAATATAAACAAGCGTATATAGCTCTAAGTAGTAGATACTAACGTGCCATGAAGAAACACGGATCCTCTCCCCACTAATGGGTCCTGGATCCAATGAGTCAACAGGGTAGGATACGGTTAACTGCCAACACGATATGAACCCAATTGCCTAAAGTCCAATGATAAGCACCTGCAAAACAGACACCGTGAGCTCGCTACGGGAAGGACACGAGGGGGGGCTTCCCGTAACCACCCTCCGGGCTCTGGCGTGAGAATAAGTACTGTTCTGTAGAAGATAAGCACTTAAGTAAATTAAGAGAGTACAATGGGAGTGAATGAATACCTCATGATGATTGAGAGGGTATTTATAGCCGAAGGGTGTGGGAAGGTGATTGGGCCAGCTGTCCCTTAAGAAGATACCTGCATAACCGTCCGTACACGTGTCCTTATGTGATAGGTTTAGCTTATACGTTGCATGTGCATGTATAACAACCTGGACACGTGTTACTTTCTCATTGGTTAATGGGAGAATATTGGCCATGTGCACGGTTATAACGTCCTTGCCAGGTGTTAACTGGCTGATTGGCCGAAGGATCACGTATTGCCCAAGAAAGTATCTTGGTAAATCTTCTAGAAGGTAATTGGTTATTGACAGCTGCCCCGGAGCACTACTTTGTGGTCATCTACGCGGGAGGATATTTCTTCTTTCGGATGACCTTTGAGGGTGCTATGATGCTTCCGCACGCGCTATGAAGGTGTTTCTTCCTCAACTGATTATGCGGATGGTATATATGTCCCGCGGGTGCCTTATGAGGGACTTCTGATTGACCCGCGGTCATTACTTAAAGGTATTTGGGTCTTTTTGGTACCCTACCTCTATAAGTCCCCCCAGACCAGTGTTTCTTCCGTGTGAAGTACTTTATGCGGGTGAAATTCTGGACTTAATGTGGATTTGGGGGTTTTTGACTTTGCAAATTGGTGAGAAATATCTATTGTTGTTTGTGGATAATCATGAAAAAGGACAAGTTGACCACTCGCAGGCGCATGCGCAAGTGACAGGACGTTTTTGACGGTTGTTACTGTACCCGACTGTACAACTTTTTCTCTTTTTCGAATTTCCCACGTGACGTGGCGATCTGTTACTGGACGGTTTTTTCTCTCTCTTCTGTTCATATCCCATCGCATTAATTGCGGTGGGTATAAATAAGGAGAGTTAACTTCTTTTTGAAGTTTTATTGCCTTTGAATTCTGCACACGAACTTGCTTTCTTTCTTTAATCCTTTGATCTTCCTTTTGATTCCTTTGAAATAATCTGAATATTTCTCATCGAGTGTTTACGCATGGCGTCTGTACAATCTGAAGTTGACGAGATAGAAGTCCGATGGGGCTTGGATGAGTATCAGATTCTCATCACGACTTATGGTATTCCACCAGAATGGGAACCGGAGTTCCCTTCTGCTGGATCCATAGCCAGTTTCCCACCTCCTGGGAAGATGGCTTTGTACGCTGATTACTTTGTCCATGGGAATTTCCGCCTTCCTGTCATAAAGTTTTTTCAACGAGTGGTCAAGGCGTTTGGGATTCATTTATCCCAACTCCATCCTCGTGCCGTCATGTGAATTCGTCATTTCGAGTTCATGTGTATGGTACATGACTTAGTACCTCGGTTGGATCGATTCGCTGTTTTTTACAAAATGGCAAATCGGAACGGATGGTATACTTGCCATAGCCAACCGAATAGGACTATCGGCAATGTGACCGAGGATACTTCCAAGGATTGGAAGAAGAAATTCTTTTGGATTTATGAGGATGTGGTGCCTGAGGTCATGGTTCGTCGTTCTCCGAACGATGCTCTTATTGACATCACACCAGCTACTCATGAGAAACGCGACTGGTTCCGTAAACTTACTACTTCGCCAACACCTATGCGGGCGCTCCCAGAGGAAGCCTCGTGTGGGCGGGCATTAGTCGCTTATTAGCCTTCTCCCTTTATGGAGCCTGTTTTTATTGGGCTAGACGGGCGTGAGTTCTAATGTCCTGTTTCTTTGCCTTTCCATGTTTTTTGTTCTCATTGTTAACGTTTGCATTTGTTTTCCAGGTTATGGGTCGATGTTGAACGACCTAGATGATGGAAAAGGCTGTGTAGGTAAGGTTATTCGTGACTTAAAGGACACGCCTATCCTTGAGAAGACAGCCCGGTACTTTCTTTTTCCTGTCAAAGTTCGTGCTGAACCGATTATCTCGGAAGCCATCTTTGAAACGGGTGCGTACATTCTAAATCCTCCCCATCTTAACATGCTGACCTCCGATGGGGCAATCGTCATTCCAAGCGATGACTTTGCCATTCTTGAGGAGGAAAGCTCAGATGATGCTTCTGAAGTTTCATCTGTCTCTCATTTGTTGGCAAAGCTTTACCGGAAGAGGCCCTTCCAAGTCTCTCAGGCGAGTGACGTAGGTACTAGTGCTGCGGACGCCGAGAAGGGGCCAAAAACGAAGAAACGCCGGACACAACGTCCGAGTAAACCACTGCCGCCCAGCCTTGCGGAACATCTAGGGAAGGTTACTGGTAAGTAATTGTATGTTTACTTTGTTGTTTTTCGATATTGTGGTCTGACTATAGCTTTCTCTTGCAGATCCGTCTATTGCTGAAGGCCATGCGTTTGATAGGTTGTCAATGCCAAATGTTGAAAAGCAACCGTCGCCTCCTCCGGAGAAAGAGGCAGAGAAGTTTGTTACCCCTCCTGTCGACATGACTGTGGAGGGGTCTAACGTTCAACCAATGACCGCCGGGTCATTGGATTACCTTTTTGAAGGCGGGGACGGCACCGGTTTTCAACAAGATAACCCTGAAGTCACTAAAGAAAGCTTCAGGGCTGATGAACCTCCTCCTCACTCCAGTCCTCAATTCAACCCTATTTCCTCGCCCTTTGCATCGGGTGGGGAAGATGAATTCTTTTTGGGACCAACTGTTCATAGGGACTTGGGGGGGGGGGGGTTCTTCACAAGGTGGACCTCAACAGTCTTCTTTTACTCCTGTTCGTCTCGGGACTTCTAGTTTCCAGTATTTCGAGAACGTTCGGTTGGGAGGAAACTATGATTTTTTTGTCCCGTCTTGGGACCTTGTCAACGGGTCTCGGGTGTCTAACTCCAAGACCTGTATGATCTTCGTTGAACACTGCATGCCGCCTGCTGAAATGGCGTATCAACGGACTCGCTCCCGCCAAGACCTTCATACTGATTTGGCTGTTTCTTTGACTAACAGTTTAGCTTGTAGTCAGGAAATTCTGCGGAATGGCGAACGATGGGTGGGAAGCTTGGTGCGGCTTCCGAGGCCTTGAAAGTCGCCAAGGCGGAAACCGAGGAGCATCGAAAGGCAGCGAGTGCAGCTAGGTGGAAACAAACCGACACTGAGGCTGCACTCCAAAAGGAAAAGGAGTGGAATGCTGATGCTGCGAAACGGTGGAAAGAGGCATGTGAAAGGTCTAATTCCACCCTTGAGGCTTCCCGAGCTGAGACTCAAAGGAAGAAGGACGAATTATCGAAGGCGCAGGATGAAGTGTCTCGACAAAACGCCCGGATTCAAGAGCTCGAGGAAGCTTTGAAATTGCAAGGGGAGCAGGCTGAGCTGAAAGATAAAACGATTGTTGAGATGCAGTCTGCTTATGACTCCCTTTTGCAATCCCAGACTGAAGCGGACACCCGCGCCTCCACCGAATTAGAAGAACTTCGTGGCAGGGCGGAGCGTGCTGAGCGAGAGAGGCAATACTTCCTCAACCGTGGTCTTGACTCAGTAAGTTTCTCTTAGATACTACTTAACTCTCGCATTCTTATTTTTATGGTGTTAACAAGCTTCGTTTATAGGTCATCCGTCATGTTAAGAGAAGTACGGAGCTGACTGACTGTTTTGTGAACTTGACGACCGCTTCTGAAGGGGTTGGCCGGGTAAAAGGCTTCAACGAAGGATTGGCATTCGCCCAATCCGGACAACCTATTGAAAACCATCCCCTTCACGGACTTGACGCGGAGCAAGAACTTGGCATGCGGGTTCAAAAGTATGACGACCTTGTCTTTCCGCTACAAAATATGCTTCCGGGATTTGCTTCATCCGAAGATGGTGTGAAGCAATTGCGATTATACATTGATGATGAATCTGATGATGATGAGTCCGATGATGACAAATCTGATGATGACAAGGCGGAAGACGTGGCTTATACTGCTCCGGAAAATGCGGCCTCCTAACCCTTAGGTTATGTGTAGGCGTTAGAATCTAAACTTGTAATTTCTTTTCATGTTTTTGTAATCACTGTTTTGAATATTAATGAAAAGGAACTCTATGTTGATAATATCTGTTGTGGAATATCTTTTCCTTTGAATTTTTGAACTTATGCAAGTTGGGTAGATAATACTGATGACGTGGCGGAGAGAGGTTTTTAGACGGTGGCTGACAGGACGTGTAAAACGCTTGTTTTGACAGCATGTAAGCACTTTTTCAAATCTCCCGCCTGACGTGTCAGTCATCCCTTGGTTCAGATTTTTTCTCTTATCTCTGTGAGTCAGACGGTCGCATTAATTGCGATGAGTATAAAAAGGCCTTGATGTCTTCAATCTATTCATATCATTTACATATTTCCTCCTTTACCCATATCAAAGAACTTTTTCTTCTTATATCTGTTATCTGCCCTTTATTCTAATGGCTGCTCAGAAGAGGGGTCCTCCCACTATTAGTGAAGTTGGATGTGATATTAAAGAGAACTACTTCGAGGATGTTAAAAATGTGTACGGCTTCCCTCCGGAATGGGAGGCTGAACGT
>NW_027503766.1:0-39373 GCF_021521415.1 Bidens hawaiensis
AAGCTAGGTACAGGTCCTATATCACAAACCAAGCAGGTTGCATCAATAGAACAGCCCTTTAACTTAGGGTTTCGGCTAGTGCACAAAAACGAACTTTTGAACCGTAAAAACGCCGTTTCAACCCTTTAATCTGTGTTTATAGCCAAAAAAACTATCAAAACAGGTTCCTTACCATTTGTATGATCAAAGCATGTTTATGGACCATTTCTAGGATTTTACATGGTTAGGAATGATTTTTAACAATTAAACCATGTTTATATGATATTAAACTTGATTAAACATGTGTAAAAGTTGATTAAATAAGTTACTTACCTTAGGGTTTGGTGTTTTTGGTGTAAGAACAGCAGGGAAGAAGTTAACTTTCTGGAAAATTTTGAACAAAAAATATCTAGATTATTATATATATATATTAATTAACTAATAATAATATTAAATTTTTTTTTCAAATTTGGCGGGCTGGGTTTGTTGGGCCCCTTTTTGGGCCATTTGGCCCACTTTTCTTGATTTACGTGCGCCGAACGTGAAATGCCGAGTCCAAATTTATTTCGGGTTCGGTTTTTTTGTGACAAAAATATATCGGGTGCGACAAACGGAGCGAAAACGAGCGTTTTTCGGCTATTTTTGTGTAAATTTATAAAAACATACTATATGTTTGTAAAAATAAAAAATATTTTCATAGATCGCTTAAAACATTTCAAGTAAGTGTTTGGTAAGTCTTTTTCGGCTTAACGGATGATATAATGCTTGGTTTGTAACTATCTTTCGCGTTTAAATCTATAACGGGTAGTTAAACGAGCATGTTTTCGTTTAACTTGTTTGCTATCAAACTAAGACCATATTACTAATATTTTAGCTTATATTACACGTATAACACTTATAGACGGCTCCCCCGGGATATCTGGGTCATAACCAGACCCGTTCGGTTATTCGTTTGCTTATTTTGCAATAAACGGTTTAAACGCTTATTTGAGTTTGTAAGAACTACGGTGTATCCGGTTTTGTCATGAATGTCACACACGGTCCAAGCGGTACCCCCCTCCCCCAACTCCTCAACCTGAAAATCAATCTAACATACACACAGAGGTTTCTTAAGTTGCGTGCGTTCATGTTTTTATAAACAAAAAATATATATCAGTTTAAATTAATAGATATAACAATAGTAGAAAAAATAATAAATAAATAAGTTTCCTCGGTCAAACACACAAAGACGGGCCTCCCCACCACGAGCCAAGACTCGAGTAATATATTTGACTCGGTCACGGTAAAATATAAACGCGTAGCATGAGCCTCCCCACCACAAGTCAAACTCGAGTAATATATTTGACTCGGTCATGGTTTAGCAAAACCTAAACACGTAATATGGGCCTTGTGACAATTGAGACAAAACTAGGTGCACCCTAATATAGGGTTACTGATTTAACGATTAAACGAGTATTACGTACCGAACGAACGATTAACCGAACTGGTCTGATTATGACCCAGATATCTCGGGGGGGCATCTATAAGTGATATGTGTTTAATATAAGCTAACATATTAGTATTATGGCTTTATTACGATAGCTAACCAGTTAAACGAAAACATGTCCGTTTAACTACCCGCTATGGGTTTAAACGCCAAAGAGAGTTACAAAACAAGCATTGTATCATCCGTTAAGCCTTTAAAGATTTACAAAACACTTAGTGGGAATGTTTTAAGCAATCCGTGAAAATATTTTCGATTTTCACAAACGTATAGTATGTTTTCATAAATTTATACAAAAATACTCGAAAAACACTCATTTTCGCGCTGTTTCTCGTACCCGATATGTTTTTCACGCCAAAAACCGAACCCGAAATAAATTTGGACTTGGCTTTTCACGTATGGGCTCGCAAATCCAGAATTTTGGGCCAAAACGGGCCCAAGGAGGGCCCAAACACATCCCGGCCGCAACCCCCTCTCTAATATTATTTTATTTAGTTTCTTTACACTTAAGCTATTATAAGATATTTTGCCATATTTCTAGAACATTATAACATAATATCAGCTGTTCTTCAATACTCTCTCAAGAAACTCAAGGTATTTCATTAATTTTCATCCTTTTAAACATGTTTTAATCATGATTAATTCCATATTAACGTAGTATGACTGATAAAAATCATTCCTCAACATGTAAAAATCCTAAAAGTGATCCAAAAACATGTTTTGATCATACACATGGTTAGGGATCAGAATCATACTCTTTTTTGGCCATAAACACGGATTAGAGGGTTTAAACGGCGTTTTTACGGCTCTAAAGTTCGGTTCAATACCCTAGCCCAAACCCAAAGTCAAGAGGCTGCCATATTGATGAAACATGCTTTTTTTGTGATATAGGACCTGTACCTAGCTTGCATAGAAGCATAAGAATCTGAAAACTTGATTAGAAGCGCGAAAACGAACCAAAACCGCTAAGGTAATACCAAATCACTCGATTACGGGTTGTTTAGGTTAAGGTTGTGATGTGCATATTTTTAGGTCATGAAATTTTTCAGGGACATCACCATATCATTGAGCCCCTGTTCAAATTTGGTAATTGTTCGACCATCCGAGAATATTTGGCAAATTTATTACCGAATTGGGGCGTTTATTTGGGAAAAATAGTTAAAATGCTTGAAAAATTATAAAATTTTGTGTGAAACTTAAATTTGGTATATTATGATCACATATAAAATTTGGGGTCGTTTGTAAAAGCCTAAATATGATTTGTGAATTCGTGTTTGTTTGAATTTTCATGTCGTTTTTTAGCTCGAAAAGGATGTTTGGCAAGATTGTTAGATTTTGGAATTTTTTCAGGTTGTTTAGGAATATATTTTGGTCACTCAGAAATTTTGGTGGATTTTTCGGAAATCGTTTGGTATAAACAGATGATTTTCGGGCTATATATAACGGATAAAATGATTTTTTATAAATTAATAAATCAATAAATAAAATCAGAAATATTTTTATAAAAAATCTACATATTTTAATTGATAAGTGGCTAAATTTTCATAATTTAATGACTAACGGATAATTAATTATGCTAAATTGAAAATTAAACCAATTCAATTCTCATAAAACCGACACGTTTGTGATTAACAAACCTGTTGGAATATCAGCACCATGAGTGTTCAGAAATCATATTTTTGGATTAATTAAGTAAAAAAAACTTTTTATAAGCAACACGGACAATTTGGATAGATTTTGCGCGTTTTTTTTTTCTCAAATCAAACTGAATAAACGGAAACGAGCCCCGTAACGAATCAAAACCCCCAATGTGTGATATTTCTTTATAACTTAATCATTTTATCGACCAACACATTTACCCAAGCTTACATCCCCATAACTGTTTTCTGAACGTATAAACGAACAACTTGGCTCAGCTGGGGAAACGGGGAAACTGAGCCAAGTTCGATTTTAAGTATTAGACATTGAACAACATCACAATCTAAGCCTATTGACACTTTCTGGGCGTAACAACTATACCCAGATTAGATATACAGCCCAGTTTAGTATTGAGATTATAATAATATTAAAATATTAATATTATTATAATATTGATTATAGGGACAAGTAATTACGAGTCAAGCAAACCTTGAACTGACGCGTTACTGAATACCGACTAAACAGTGAGTTTCATGACCCCACTTTTAAACTGTATTTACGAACTTTTGTGGTGAAAAGCATACTTGAGTACATTTACAAATCTGAAATGTGTAATGATATGAATTATCTAAGTGCTAACACATGAAAGTCCCCACTAACACAGTGATTAACTTCGAGTCGGTGGCTTGTGAACAGTACTATTGGTTTGACAAACCCAAACGGGGCCGGCACGGTTGCTGATACTTTACCCCTTTTGCACATGACCATAACTATACAAACACGTTATGTAGTGTTAGACATAGCTACTTGGGGCATATTGTGGGCTAAAAGGGGGTCATAGTGGTTGATTGGGCGTGGGAAATGGATGCACGCAACACGAACAAATAGTTAAGGCTTCACTGTAGCTTAGCATAATTACATCACTTACATACATACTTATAATAATACTTACAAAGTGTTGACTTGTGATTACACATAAATGTTTTCTTGAAACTCGTGAAACTCACCAACTCTGGTAGTTGACCCATTTTAAACTGCTTTTCAGGTATACCAAAGTTGGAATAACTTGGTGACTTGCTTCTTGCCCAAGGTGTGGTTGATGCTATGTGAATAGAAGTAAGGGTTTTAGTAGTAAGATTAAATAGTTCAACGAACTAGTTTTGTTTGTATCGCCTAGACTGTAAAACAATGATTGAACAATGTAATGTAATATATTATAAATTAGTTTCTAATGTTTCTTTATAAACAATGTGATTGATACTAGAGGTGTCTGTTACGTTCCCGTTTTACGCTTCCGCATTTGCTAGTCGAGGTGTGACAGGCCTCCCCACCATGACTCAAGACTCGAGTAATATATTTGACCCGATCACGGTTTAGCAAAACGGCGGGTCTCCTCACCACGAGTCACGAGACATGAAGTCAAGGACTCGAGTAATATATTTGACCCGCCCTAACGTAAGCATGCAACACGGGCCTCCCCACCACGAGTCAAACTCGAGTTATATATTTAACCCGGTCATAGTTTGTCAAAAACATACACATCAATAGACACACCTACATGCATCTTAGCCAATCAATCAACCAAATGACATCATCACGCGTAAACTATAAATAATATAAGTAGCGTTTGGTATGCATGAATGATAGGGGGAATGAAATGATTCATTACGTAGGAATGAGAAAAGTGGTGTTTGGTTGCTCAATGGAATGGAATCATCCATTACACATGGAATCCCATTCCATCAAAACCATTCCTTCCTACCCCCCTTCTTTTTTTTCATTTCATTCCTCCTTCACCCTACTTTCTTAACAACACCATCACCACCTAACAACAACAACTACCACTACCATCGCCATCACCGATACCTTACCGCCACCATCACCACCACCACCACCGCCTCCGCCACCACCAGCGCAACCACCACCACCGCCGTCGCCACCATTGTCGCTGTAACCAACGAAAACATTGTCACCGCTGCCGCCAGATCATCACCGCCACCCTACCATCGCCATCACCACTAATGCTACCACCGCTTGAGCACCACCACCCCCACTTCCACCGCCGCCACTGCCACCACCATTTTCGTCGTGGGAGCTAACACCACCATAATCGCCATTGCGATTTTTTTTTTTTTTGTAAAAAAAATTATTTTGAGATAGGAATGTTTTTATTATTTTTATTTCAAACATACAATTTTTTTAGGACACCAAACAACATAAAGTAATAATTTATTTCATTCTCATAGGTTAACCAAACAAGACAAAGGAATGGAATGATCAATTTCATTCCCTTGTCAATTCCATTCCATTCCTCCTTCATTCCATTACCTCCAACCAAACATACCCATATAGTTTAGGATTTAATGCAAGGTCTAATAATATCCTCAAGCATAGACAATAAATAATATATATTTTTCAGGAATATATGATCACATGCGAGTCTAAAAATATCCTAAAGTATAGAATATAATTTATACATAATTTTAGAAATGTACAAATACAAGTAAGACTATGCAATATCATCCAAATAGTTTAAACGGGTAAAATCGTATTTATGTGTGTTTGCTAGCCCAAAAAGTAAGCTTATAATTCATTAGCTTTATAATTCGTTCACATGACCATTTTCGAGTTAAAACAATCGTTAAAATCCATAATTTGCAAATATGAAATTCCTCATTATAGTGTTAAATTATTATTCTAATGTAGTTAAAATAATATTTAATTAATTTAAAACATTAAAATTCCGTTAAAAGTTTAAATATAATATTATAATATAAGAAGTCATAAAATGCTAATAAAATATATTAAAATGATGCTTAACACCTAAAACTAA
This sequence comes from Bidens hawaiensis, assembly GCF_021521415.1. Lineage (NCBI taxonomy): Eukaryota > Viridiplantae > Streptophyta > Magnoliopsida > Asterales > Asteraceae > Bidens > Bidens hawaiensis. The sequence continues at coordinate 5,934 of NW_027503766.1, forward strand.
ATTATTTAACTTCTTCGATCCCGTTAGTCAGTTTTTTACTTGTTTTTAATTATAGTTCATGAAGTTCAATCATTCGGGGTTCTTTAACGCTCTTTCGCTTTTTATTTCAAGTTGATCTTCAATTTCAAGGTGACTTTCTCGCATCCCGTGTTTAACACTTTTGTACATTTTGGGGTAGCATATATATCCTATCTATTCAATGGTTTATCGAGTCATTTACAAAACTACGATTCATATCATAGACTTGTGTGTATACTTGATTACTTGCTCATCGTTTCCTCACTAAGTATGACCATACACCCCCCTTTGCACTCAGGACCATTTTGTTATTAGTGGAAAGGGGATCCCTGAACCAAATACGTTGGTTGATACCAACTGGAAAGGACATTGCATGCACGATTACTACACTTGTTCATGGAATTGCATGGTTTTTACGTACTTATATAAAATTTTTGTGAACTCACCAACTAAAATATATATATCATTATAAAATATTTCTTACACTTTTAGATACTTTTGAGCCATGTTTTCATTTAATATCATTCTTAGATAGTTCATATGTGGGTTTTTAAGGTTCTTAGAGACAATGAACTAAATTAGATCATTTTTACTGAACTTGAAACCAAGTATTAAATGGTAATTTTAATAATAATAATAATAATAATAATAATAATAATAATAAACATAGGTTTACATAATGTCAATAATTCATGTTATCAAGTAATTAAAATAAAGCATAAAAAAAGATAATAATTGTAAGTTACAATTACAAAAAAAATAAGAAAAGAAAGAAACGTAAAGTTAAGTTATTTGAATATTTGAAATAATATGGTTTACTTATTTTCTTATCTGGTTGGACTTGTAGACGGATGGAGCTAACATGGATTACTCTTTGGCTAATAACTAGTTCGTGGGCTGTAGGTTTTATTGAGGGCTAAAAGAAAAAAAACCTAGGATAAATATTATTATTATAAAAGAAAGTCAATAAAAAAGATAAGAATAATACGGAAGGAAGCACACGGTTGCAATAACGGAGAAAAGGAGGTCGCATGAAGAAAAAAAGAAAATGGCAAAAAACAAATCAAAAGAAAGTCTACTGTGGCAGCTGTAGAAAACAAAAGAAAAAAAACAAACAAGCATCCAAGCGGCTTAATGAAAGTCACGGATAAGAAGAAAAAAAAGAGAAAAAAGGCAAGCAGATAGGCAGGTAGCTTAATTAATTTAACCAATCTTACATGCTAGTAGCTCAATAATATTTATTTTCATTTACGGTGAACCTACATTATTTTTGTTTCAACTTTGATTATGAGTAGCTAAATATATTTCTACCTAGGTTTTGGTTGAGTACTATGTTAGATTGATTGTTTGACGAATTATTATTTGACGTTGGTTGATTTAGTGTATGGTAAAGTTTTTAATTGGTTTGTTCATGATATATACGAGTAATTGAATCCGATTTTTGCTCTAATAATTATTCCACTTGTGTTTGATAGTCATTGGTGAATGTTAGATACATGATTAGGTTGTCTAGTTTGTGCTTTGAACTTGTTTGCGATTTATGGTCAAAATAATCGTAGGAAAAATTATTGAGAGCGGATTAGATTATATTGTTCTATCTCTAGAGAGGCCGGGATGCATTTTAGTGTTGTGTCATCTCTGTCTTTTGTGGGTTTCAGTACTAATTGCACGAGAGTGAGTTATCCTAGGTCTCTTAGATTATTGTGATGCAATTCATGCTCAAATTAATTAAAAATACCCCCTTTATATTAATATATTGTATTCAAAGAGACCGAGAAGTGATTTGGATTTTGGGGTACCGTAGTATTATTAGGCAAGGTGAGACCGGGAGGTGATCCAAATCTTTAACAATTGAACTTCACTGTCATTAGAGTTCTAGGGTGTCGTAGGTGAGGAAGGAAGGCTATCTAGCGTACTTTAGTGGTCGTTCGTGGCATAATTTCTAGATTTATTTTTCAACCAAGTCAAGTTCGTTAACTATTAATTTAACTAGTAGGATTTCATTACTTAGGTAGTCGTTTCTCGCGTTTGAGTAAAATCTTTTTATAAAGTTTTGTTTTTACTATAATTTTTAATTAGTTAAGTAATATTAGTTTAATTAATATTTAAAAAAGAAAAAATATATAAAAATCAAAAAAAAGTTTAGGTTAGTACTCATTTAGGTTTAATAATTAGAATTTACCCATAGTGTCCTAGGTTCGATATTCATTCTTATTTGCTAGCTACATTGCGACCGGTACACTTGCCGAGTGTGTGTGGTTGTTTAGGTGAATTCGGTAAGACTTGGTTAATAATATTATATACACTTTTCACACATCAGCTTTGCATGGCACTATTGAGCGAAATGTCTCATCTTCCCACATTTGTAACTGGCATTGGACCCAAACCTACACTTTCTACCATGAGATTTCCCTCACTTATGACAAACATCGGAACCAGTTCCACACTTGCACTCACCACCGTGCATTTTCCCATACGTCTTGCATGGCTTCTTCTCCCACACCTTATGTTTCTTATCTCTTGCATTACACAACTGGTTACCGGGTCGTTTAGCATGAGCAACCCATTTCTTCTTTCTCTTTTCTTCCACCACCACTCGTCCACCGTTAGGTCATCATAAACCATTTCTACGAGGTCAACAGCAGAATCAAAAGTAGCGGGTCTACTTGCCCTGACCAGTGTGCGGACGTTCTGTGGAAGTCCTCTTACGTAACACTTGACTCTCTTTGCTTCGGTGTTCATCATGTCAGGCACAAGTCTGGACATACGATTAAACTCAGTGGTGTACTTGCGGCGTGTCATTTTCTTCACCTTCCAGATCAAGAACCTCATCTTAGCCCTCTTAACTTCCGCATCAGCACAAAATCGCTTCATAACCACCTCCTTTCAAGTCATCTGTAACGCCCGTAAAATTTCGTTGAGAAAGGAAAATGATGCTTATGCATTGTATGATTCTATTTTGTTACCCGGACTCGTCTTGAATCTTTTAGGGGGCCTCCTAGACGAGACCATAAGTTGAATTACTTAAGTTTCATTCAAGTGTCGCAACTTTCAACTTGGAAGGGCCAGAACGTAACATTTTATATTATAATCAAAAAACCCAAAACCCTAGCCTCCATGTTCTGCGATCGGCAGCTGCAAGGCTCCCATACCATCCGATTTTCTTTTTTCCAGCCAACATTAGGGTGTAAAAATCCAATTCCAGGTTAGTCCCATGTCCCCTTTAGTCTTTTACACCTTAAACCATCCTTATACATCGCGTATTGGTCGTTAAGGTTGAGTTTTGATGATAACAGTTTGCTGACAGATTCGTATACGTTTATTGTAGGGTCTGTAACTCGATGAAAATATATTGTTTTTGATCGATTCTTGTTTCTATGATATTTTACTTTGAGTCTAGTTTCCAGAAAGGTATAATACGTAGTTTTTGGTCGAGATTTGAATGGTTTTTATGAATTTATAAAATCGAGTGTCAAAGCTGATGCGGGATGACGGATTCTGGCCTGTCTTCCCGACATCATAACCTTTTTTTGACAAGTCCAAATTGTTTGGTTCCAGTTCTGGAAGTTAGTGTTTTGAGTTAGGAACCAAACCCAATTGGAATCGTTTAATTTGGTTCAGAAATGAATTTTATAAAAATAAAACAATTTTGTTGCACGCTGAAATAGCTGCACATACCTTTCTGTGTTGGAAGAATTTTTATGATTTTTGGGTCCAATAGAAAAATATAATAAAAATATTTTTATAAACCTAAGACATTTATTAAAGTCTGGTAAAAATTTAATAATTTAATTCAAAGGTTATCCTATGTAATTAAATGCATCTTCGCATGCTAAAATCTGCACGTTTTACTCGTTATTAATCAACAAGTTCGTTTTAGGCTTAATCGGTGGTTTTGGTTAGTTGAAAGGTTTTATGGGCCTTGGGCCAAGTGTTGGGCCTTGGGCCAAGTGTTTGGGCCTTGGGTCAAGTGTTGGGCCTTGGGCCAAGTGGTTGGGCCTTGGGCCAAGTGTTGGGCCTTAGGCCAAAGTATTGGGCCTTGGGCCCAGTTGTTGGGTCTTGGGCCGGAGTGTTGGGCCTGAACGGCCCATTAGGCTTGAGTGTTGTTACAGTCTAGTTTAGTAACGCGTTGTGTATAATTTACAGGCCCTTGTATGTGATTGTGCACTTAGGGAATTCCTAACTCATTCCAGGTGTTCGGTTGATTCAGGTGAGTTCATGATGCCCTTTTTACTCTTTTACGTTTTGGGCTAGCATACACACCGAAATACAATTTTAAACGATTTTACTCGTTACAATGATTTGAATAGTTTTACATGGTTTCACTCGTGATGGTGCATTTTGAAAGCTATATTTGAATTATTTTATATGCCTTAGGATATTTTAGACTCGTTCATGGTCTTGTGTCCTTAAGGTTACATACACTATTGATGGTCTAGACTCGAGGACGTTAGTAGACTTGGTAGTAATTGAATATGAGTAGACCTATCTACTTAGTTCCCATATGGGATGATATATATATATATATATGCATGTAGGAATATATATGTATGTATATATGGAGGTATGTATGTACGTATAAGGATGTGTTACCTTATAGCCTACGATTGTGTACTGATATTTAGTTCTCGTGACTAAGAATGATGTATGTAGGCTTATTGATGTGTGTGTGCATGGTGATTCACGGCCGGGTCAAATATATTACTCCGGTTGTACCCGTGGTGGAGAGGCCCGTGTGACGTGATCATCATTTTGGCGGGTCAAATATATTACATGGGTTTTAAAATCCCGTGGTGAAGAGGCCCGTTGATGTTGAGCCGTGATCTGGTCAAATATATTACTTGGGGAAGACCCGGGGTGAGGAGGCCCGTATCACGTGCTTAGAAGTATGAGCCGGGATCGGGTCCAATATATTACTTGGGGAAGACCCAGGGTGAGGAGGCCCGTATCTCGTGATTGGATGTATAAGCTGTGACCGAGTCAAATATATTACTCGGGTTTGACTCGTGGTGGCGAGGCTCGTGTCACATGCTTAGGTCTTACCGCGTCCGGGTCAAATATATTACTCGAGTCTTGACTCGTGGTGGAGAGGCCCGTGTACGTGTGTTCGACGATGATTGTATTACTTGGTGAATTATATATAATTTATTTTATTTATACCTTCTCTATTGTTTATAACTATAGCTTTGAAATAAAGTATGAATTATTGTTTATGAAAACTTGAACTCACTCAGCTCAAGTTGACTTTGTGTGTATGTTAGATTGACTATCAGGTTGAGGATTAGAGATTTCCGCTTGGACGTGCTAGAGACTACTCGGACGGTTGAAGGCACAACTAGTCGAAGAATTAATAACGCAAACTGTTTCTTTTAAGTTATTACCATAAGTATTTAAATTTTGATTTTGGACACCTATACCCGTGTTTTGGGATTTTTAATACTTAAACTTTTCCGCTGTTATTTACTCTAAACTTGTTTTAAATACAAAGAATCGTTTGGTTTTAAATTTTTTTGAATTTGTGGATGTGATTACCAACTGTAGGATTCTCAGGATTCGGGGTCTTACATCATCCCACCTCAAAGCCTTGATCTCTGTAGGGATCTTTCTTTGTCCAACAGTCTCCCACTAAAACATGGCCTCATCACCAAATGACTGGGTAGAATAGCCCACCGCTTGATCAGATTCAGATAACCTTGTCCATTGCGGTTATCCATTGGAGAGTAGCGATTGCATCCCCCGTACCAGTCAGCTTCTGTAACATTCGTTACTTTTCAATCCCAAAAACCCGACTCATTTCAAACTTTTCGGTCTTGTTTATATATATATATATATATATATATATATATATGTAGGGGATGGATCTTGCGAGAAGTGATATTATAGCGAGAAGTGCGAGAAATAAATCTGAGTCATTGATTATTTTTGATCTATGGTTCATAATCATAATGGCATTCCTGTAATAAATATGCAATTAATTTATAAGGCTTTTATTAGAAAATGGGTACTTTGGTCTTATTCTACCATAACAAATGTTTATAATCAAAGAATTCCCTAAACATTTGCTAATAAATCATTTGATGACTTTATTTTTTTTCTTTTGTTTCAAATATTGAAATAAATCATGATATAAGTTCAATTTGTTGTTTTTTTCTTTTTTTTCCTTTTGTTTCAAATCATAAATAATGTTATTCATGAAATTATTTTACAAACTATTTTACACAAATAATATTGTGTAAGCTTATATATGTACTGTGTAGGTGATATCACGAATGGGTATGCGAAAATTTTACAAGTGTAGGTTGTTAGCATTATCTGTTATTTATTTTATGTAGTTTAACGTAAATATATATATATATATATATATATATATATATATATATATATATATATATATATATATTTTGTAGTGTGTAGATTCATATATGTACTGTGTAGGTGGTATTTCGAATTGTATATGTGTAAATTATATCTTTTGTGTGTTCATATATGTACTGTGTAGGTAGTATTTTGAATTGTGTATGTGTATATTTTCTCGTGTGCAGGTCCATATATGTACCGTGTACCTGGTATTTCAAATTGTGTATATGCAAATTTTATCGTATGTAGTTATGTAAGTTCATATATGTACTGTGTAGGTGGTATTTCTAATTGTGTTTGTGTAAATTTATCATGTGTAGGTTCATATATATACACTATGGAGGTGGTATTTCGAATTGTATGTGTAAATTTTATTGTGTGTATGATCATTTATGTACTATGTATGTGGTTTTACTAATTCAGTGTAAAGTTGAAAATCTTCCTAAATTTGGTAAGTTCGAAAAACTAAAATGAACGAATTAATCATAAATTAAAAATACAAAAAACAAATAATTTTAAAGAAAAAAATAGTTTGTAACTTAGTTATATTTGTTGATAAAATGGAATTATGAAGATCGATTATTTTATGTTAAATGAAACTAGTTATATGATAAAAATATTTAAATTAAAAACAAAAAATATATAACTTATCCCACACATAAGTTACTTTCCATATATGAAAAAAGCTTTGAACTAAGAAGGCCATTCTATTAAAGTAAATCATATCTAAAAGGAAAGTTATTATTGGTTGTAATTACTTATCGCATTTCTCATACTAAGAAACACTTCTGAAATAAACCTAATCCTATATATATATATATATATATATATATATATATATATATATATATATATATATATATATAATATTATTAATTAATTTTGTTACATGTATTTATTCATCATTGCCTTACATATTTGAATTTGTTAAACGACCTGTTTGGTCGTTTTGATGTAGCTTTGTTACTCGTTCATCATTAATGTTATATATCCGACGATTTACGATCATCATTCATTCATATTTTGATTGTTTTCGATTAAAAAACGAAACTACGGGAAGTTGTCGCAAACTAATCGAGAGTAATTTGAAAAATATCCAAGCTATATATTATATTCCGAGTTTTATTCATTTACTAAAGTACAAGATTCATTTGATAACTTATATTTTAATTTTGTGTTAATAGAATTAGAAACTCCAAGGGCCAAAGTGTAAATTTATTTAAAATACAATATTAAAATATTAAAACCCAACCCCCCATCACCCTTATCCCATTTTTCCGGCGCCAGAAAATTCTAGCGGCCGTGAATAAATTCCGGCTAACTATAAACCCTCGAAATGCGTATATTAAACCCAATTAAAACTTGTAACATCTTTCTCCACTAACAACAAACCATAATCTTCGTCAATAACGTGTAATAACGACTTGTAACGTGCGTAATGATTGCGTGAAACCGTCGTATTTTGGTTACAACGCAATAACGAACATTTAAGCCAAAACACTCCAATTGATGTTATAAATAGGATCTTATACTTTATCCAAATCTGCTACAATCATTCTTTTAATCTAAAACATTCCCAATCAAGAAATTAATCCGTCAACTTAGTTTTCCGGCGAGCCACGTTCATCGTCTTTTTCTTCACAATATTAATTAACTAATACATGTTTATGAATTATTTTCAGTAATAAACAAAAGCCCTAACATAGATTGAGCAACACATGAAAGGAAATTGTTGAATTAGATTGCTAATGTTAGGAGGTTGAAGATGAACATGTTATTATTGTTTAAGTTATTTTGTTTCTGTTTAGAACCAAACAAACATGCTAGTGCAGTTGGTTAAGATTCAAGTGTAATGCACATCAGACCCTGATCCAAACCCGGGTCAGTGCACAATAATTGTTATTTTTTTAAGAAAACCCATTTTCTTTAATATAAACCAAATCAAATTAATATAATTATTAAAAATCAAATAAAAATTATTTTTAAATTAAATAAAGTTATGTATAATTTTATATTTTGTCATTTTCGTCCAAAAACACGACTTTTCATAAACGTTAAAGTTTCGTGAAACCCGACAATATTATATTATTTAAGTTATTTCCATCTCGTTAATATTATATTTTTCGTTAATAATGTTAGTATGCTGAACTAATGATATGAGATAAAAACTACGTTAAACAGACGTTCCATAAATGTTAAAATTCTCAGAAATTAATAGTTAATTACTATTAAAATAATTTAAAACCATTAAAGGAAGCTTATAATTCATTAGCTTTATAATTCGTTTCACATGACCATTTTCGAGTTAAAACAATCGTTAAAATCCGTAATTCGCAAATATTAAATTCCTCATTATAGTGTTAAGTTATTATTCTAATGTAGTTAAAATAATATTTAATTAATTTAAAACGTTAAAATTCCGATAAAAGTTTAAATATAATATTATAATATAAGAAGCCATAAAATGCTAATAAAATATATTAAAATGATGCTTAACACCTAAAACCAAATTATTTAACTTCTTCAATCCCGTTAGTCAGTTTTGTTCTTGTTTTTAATTATTTAACTTCCTAATCAAATTCTAGTTCATGAAGTTCAATCGTTCGGGGTTCTTTAACGCTCTTTCGCTTTTTATTTCAAGTTGATCTTCAATTTCAAGGTGAGTTTCTCACACCCTCTTTTTAACACTTTTATACATTTTGGGGTAGCATATTTATCTTATCTATTCAATGGTTTATCGAGTCATTTACAAAATTGCGATTCATATTATGGACTTGTGTGTTTACTTGAGTACTTGCTCAGAATTACTTGCTCATGGTTGCCTCAATAAGTATGATCATACGCCCCCCCCCCCCCCCTTGCACTCAGGACCATTTTGTTATGAGTGGAAAAGGGACCCCCGATCCAAGTACGTTGGATGATATCAACTGGAAAGGATATTGCATGCGCGATTACTACACTTGTTCATGGAATTGCATGGTTTTTACGTACTTATATAAATCTTGTGTGAACTCACCAACTATTTAATTAGTTGACCGCATTTTGTATATATGCTACATGTATCATTATTAGAGGATGAAGCTCGACAAAGACACTAGATTTAGGTTATTAAATCTTGAATAGCAGGATCAAGCTGACACCCTTGTTGTTACTAGGGTTTCGCCTGGCTGTGCTTCCTCCCTCTCTGGTGTTACTAACCGGTTCTTCAGAAGGTATCGGGACAACACGTGGCCTACCACGATATCCTGTACGACCTCCCTTCCCAGTAACCTTTCTTTCTCCAGCCATTCGAGTTCTACAAGAAAACACAAACGTCATTACTCTATGAACTATTTAGTACAAGAATAGTAAGGCAAGCAGGTAATAACAGTGGCCAGCTGTGATCAGCTGATCACGTTACTTTCCATGTCCTATACACTTCCCTTTGTGATTCCACTAGTGCTAGGAATAGTTTAGACAATTAATCAAACATTTCATATCATCACATATAACAAATATTTCTATCTCAAGCAGTTAATCTAACTTTCTTACTCATTCTTTACATTACACATGAAGTAAATCATGTATCTTACCATTAGTTGGCTTGTTTGAGTGACACATGGCTTTCTTGGAATGGCATCTCCTTTCTTTTCCTTCACTTAGTCCCATTCTATGTTCGAGTCTAAGCATATAGGATGCTAATTTCTCTTGAACTTATGCTCTGATACCAACTTGTAAGGCCCCGATCCCGGTGCCCGACATTGGATGTTGGATTTACTCTTAAACACAATTCTAAATATCAGAATGAATTAATACTTTTTCACGAAATAATAAAACTTCAAACATTATATTAAAAAACATAAATTCTTGTTGAAAGCATCATTCTACTTGTCTTAATATTAAACATCAGATGCCCAGTCTTCACCTAGTGCCATGTGTCCCTCTCAGCTCCTTCATTCTATTTACCTGCATGCATAGTAAAAGTCAGCTATGCTGAGTGAGTTCTAGTTAATCAGGAAACAGACATTACATTCTCAAACATACTTATACGCATCCGAAGATACATATAACAAACCTGACCTGCTTATCTTTCATTCTTTCATACTTTCTTGTTAACTTTAACTTTCATATTTCATACATAACTATCTCGACGTTTTAAGAGCCTTTCGCCCTATAGTTTCACGGATATTATTAGGGTCCCATATTCGCAGATATTATTAGGGTTTATTCCCTGTATTCGCAAATATTATTACAGTATGTTCCCTACATTCCGTACAACCATATATATCTTTCCTTGGCACATGTGTATATGAAATGCATGAAGGAAAGGTTAGGAGTATGTATGTATGTATGTGTATATATATATATATACACATACATACTCCTAACCTTTCCTTCATGCATTTCATATTACAATATCATTCGTAAAACATTCATATACATACACTTATCACTTAAGGTATGTGTATTGACTAATCATATAGGAGTATGCACACAGCCCCAAAAACAGAACAGAGAAAGGGGCTAGAAACTCACCTGAATACGGTTGCTCTCAGAGTTAATAGTGACACCTCTCTTTAACTGAGCACGGCTAACTGTTTTACAAGTTACAAGTATTAGTTATCTAGTCCTAACTATCTCATACTTCTAAGTTAGTAAAACCCTCAACGAACAGGGGTCCGAGGGTAGCGCCCCTGACAGCGGGGTCTATGGGCAGCAGCCCCTAGCAGGGTTCCAAGGGGCAGAGCCCCTGTCTAGGGTCGAACTACGAAGTCAGCTTGGAAAACTTTTATTTTCATTAATAAGCCTTTAGCAAAAACTTTATTAGAAAATGACCTTTTCAAAGTCTGAGCCAAGTTCAAATGAGTCGAACCACTTAACTCGATTCGACTCCTTTTTAATCGAGTCGAACCACAACACTCGACTCGGTTCCTTCACAAACTTGACTCGGTTCTTTTGAATAAGATAAAGTCACACTCGACTCGGTTCCTTTTGAATCGGATCGAGTTACACTCGACTCGGTTCCTTTTTGAATCGGGTCGAGTCACACTCGACTCGGTTCCTTTTGAATCGGGTCGAGTCATACTCAACTCGGCTCGTTTCTTTCAAGCATTTCTATTCCGGTCACTTCCTTACGCCCCCGTTATGCCCGTTTTACTGCTAGAACGAGTTCTGGGCCGTAACAACTCCATTTCCTTGCTTAACACGGCCCGAACATCACTTATTTGTACCGCCTTAACCCAATTAACTTGTTTACCAAAAGTTCATGTTTTTCTTATCCTATAAGGCTCAGTTTTCCTTAGTGTTGGATCTTAAAACAAATCGACATCAAAAACCTAACCTTTATACTAAAAACATACCTTTCTTGGATTTCGGTTCGGTTCATATCTGGACCAACTCGTGAACCTAGACGTGTTTCTTGTTTGATGATGATGCAAGAAAATGAAATCTATTCCTCTTTAGCTCGGATCTGGATCCAGTATTAAAGGAGTGCTTGTGTGTGTTTTGAGTGTGTGTATGGAGGCAGAAGGTGGTGAAGGAGAATGTTAGGGTTTTAGGGAGGTTTTGGAGTTTAAATACTCCAAGCCCATGGACCTTAGGCCCGTAACCATTTTCAAGTCCATGTATTATCCTTAAGCCTACCACTCAATCCTATTATTATTTAACAAAATTAAATAACGACACATATTTAAATAATAAAATCTTCTTTATTTATTATTTTCAAAAGACGGATGTTACATATGGTCAAATATGACACAACGCCTAAAAATGGAACCTTGATGAATGTTTGTGAAGAATGTTCAAACCATCCAAAACGACACGATTTGGTTGTTAGTTTAGACTATAGACTTATTTGGCCATAATCTATCATTAATTGATAATATTGTTGACATAGTCAGCATTATCTTATATGTTAATCTGTTATAGCTACCACAACCTCCATTGATACTATAACTAATAATAGCTTTACATGTTTTCTATTAAAATAAACTTTGTGTGAATGATTTGAAATAAGTAATAGTTTCCCTTTAAACCACTTTTTGCAGGTTCGATTAAGTAACTAAATTCCAGTATTCCACTTATTATATATCATTATAATAGGACACGTGGCACAACATCTTATTGTTTTTTATAAACAATTTACGATTACCTGTAAGCAATCATAATACTGTTTTTAAAATTATGTAATTTAATGTCATTAGCTCATATGCATCTTAGATATATTCCCAAAGTTAACTAAGATAATGAAGGTACTGATATATTATATAAGTTTTCATAGGAAATCAAATAAAAGTGAATAGTAAAATAGCAATAAGCTCTACCATATAATTTATCAAGGAAAGTAAGTTGTACCTCATCCAACTTTGTGTGTTACCAAGACATCAATGATTTCTTAACCATATTGATATGAACCAGGCTGGCCCATCAACTACCCAAGCTCAACTACAACCTAATATGGAGGAAAGGCCCAAGAGGCAAATTAGAAAGCCCAACAAATTTATAAATTGAGCTGCCCGTTCCACTAATGCATGAATTCCTATTTTTATTCTCATGTTTACCTAGTCTTTAGGTTTTGTTAACTGCATTTTAGAAGTAGTTGCACATGTTTTCCATTAAATAAGGGAATTGGTGATAAACCGTTGTCTTCTGCATGTTTAAATTCTTGTTTTGTATTTGAGAAATATATCAGAAAATTGCCCCAAAGTTTCTTGTTCTCTCTAATTTCTCTTGGAGTGTTTGCCTACTACAAAAGGCTATATCTTCTTGGTGCTTTTATTCGCGTCTCTTCCTTCCCCTATGCCGCCACGCAAAGATTCATCCGCCTCCGACGATATCCCATATTCGGTCACCAACCAACTTGCTCAATTAATAGCTATCACCACCGCAGCTTCTACATCCAAGACTCAAAACTCGAACCAATTAACCGCCCAGTTAGACGCCCTGATTAAAGCCACCGAAAACCTTAACACTAAACTCGATGCTCAATCTGCAACCATAGCTCGCCTCGATAACCACGTCACCGAACTCTCTAATTCCATTAACATCGACACTATCTTCAATGATCGCCCGCGCACACCACTAATCGTTAAGAACCACCGGCCAAAAACGTCAACCGCCACCCGCGTCAACCAAAAATCACCCTTCCTATGTTCGATGGCTCCAACCCCCTTTGGTGGATTTTTCAAGCCGACAACTTTTTTGCATATTACAACGTTCCTCCCGGGGAACGTGTCTCCTTAACCGCATTCCACTTCATCGGCGATGCACTTTCATGGTACCAACATCTTGCTAATAATGACCTTTTAGGTACCTGGACCGATTTTAAACGTGAGGTTGAACTCCGTTCTGGTCCTTCAACCTACGAGAACCATGAAGCTACCATCTTTAAACTTCAGTAAACCGCTTCCGTTGCCGAATATCAAACAGAATTCGAGCGGATTAGTAACCGAATAACAGGGTTATCTCCACACACCCTACTAAATTGCTTTATCTCAGGCGTTAAACCGGATATAAGAGCTGAACTAGTAGTCCTTAAACCCACCACATTGCATGATGCATGTGGACTTGCAAGACTTTTGGAGGATAAATTATACTTACAACCCTATAAACCCAAGACCTTTTACCCGTACAAAAATCCTCAACCATGGACCACTTTTTCCACCACACCAACTTTACCGAATTCCCAGCCCACTCCTAAACTAACTCCAACAGATAATAAGCCTTCCCAATATTCTAATCCTCCACTTTTACCTACACCACCAAAACCACTTGCATTCACAAAATTATCACCGGAAGCAATCCAGCAACGCCGCAAAGAAAGTCTGTGTGCCTGGAAAAATACTTTCCAGGCCATAAATGTTCTCCTCCACAGTTCCTTTTAATCGTGGATAAGGATGACTACCCAAACCAACACGAATCACCAATGCTAGACAAAGAAAACAACACCCCACCACCCGAATTCATGTCATTATCAGACGCCATGTCTTCCCTTCAAACGCTTCGTGTTACCGGCTACATTAATTGCAAACCGGTTACAATTTTGATTGATTGCGAACGCACCCACAACATTATCCAACCTCGTATTGCTTCAAGCCACCGTCTTTTAACTAAACCGCGCAACCCGTTTTCCGTCATGGTCGGCAATGATCAATTGATTCACTGTGAAGGACACTGCCCAGATGTTACGGTTCAACTCAAAAGACTAACTTTCAGATTCCCTTCTTCATCTTTCCAGTTCAAGGTGCAGATGTAGTTTTGGATATCTATTGGCTGGGCACCTTGGGATCAATCACCGCTGATTTTTCTGTACCGGAGATATCGTTTAACAAAAGCGGAGTTACCACAAGACTCCGTGGCGACCCACTTAGCCAACTGGTTTCACCAAGCTCACTTTCATCTATAATTCGCCATGGGTCAGTAGCAGCATCACTTCATGCTTTCGTCAAGGATTCTAAACCACTAACAACAACACCAGATTCACCACCAATAGACCCTCTCATTCACGCTCTTCTATAAACATTTCACATCTTATTCGAGAAACCCATTCCTTACCACCAAACAGACAACATGATCACCACATACCCATGCTCAATGACAATCAACCTATTAATGTTTAACCATACCGATACCCTCATTTTCATAAACAAATCATGACACAATTAATTGCCGAAATGCTAAGAGATGGTATTATCCGACCGAGCCAAAGCCCATTCTCATCACCCGTTTTATTGGTTAAAAAGAAAGACGAAACGTGGCGTTTTACCGCGCCCTAAACGCAGCAACAGTCAAAGATCGATTTCCCATTCCTACCATTGATGAATTGTTAGACGAGTTACACGGCGGTACCGTCTTCCTCCAAAATCGACCTCCGCTCAGGATATCATCAAATACGTGTAGCCGAACAAGACATTCATAAGACAGCTTTTCGCAAACCGATGGCCATTACGAATTCCTCGTCATGCCTTCGGTCTTACAAACGCTCTATCCATGTTTCAATCTGCCATGAATGATTTGTTTAGGTCAGTCCTACGTCTTTTTGTGTTGGTTTTTTGTTTATGATATCCTTATTTACAGTACCACAAAAGAAGAGCATTACTCACATTTGAAGTATGTTTTTGAAACCTTATCCCAAAACCAATTTTATGCCAAAGCCTCCAAATGTGTGTTCGCTATCCCAAATATCTCCTTCCTCGGCCATCGTATTTCTTGCATCGGGGTCTCGCCAGAACAAGATAAAATAGATGCTATCCAACACAGCTTTTACCACCTTAAAAGAACAGATCTTGTCACCTTAGCCTTACCAAACTTTACCAAACCCTTTGACCTCACGTGCCTCCGACCGAGCCATTGGTGCGGTACTATCCCAAGAAAACCAACCCATCGCTTTTTTTTCCAAAAATTTATGTTCAACCACACAAGCCCAATCAACATATACAAAAGAATTGTACGCCATCACTGAATCGGTACGTAAATGGCGTCAGTACCTTCTTGGACGTCACTTTCGTATCTATACCGATCACCATAGCCTCAAACATTTACTAACCCAAACCATCCAAACACCGTAACAACAAAAATGGGTCACCAAGCTCATCGGTTACGACTTTGAAATTCATTTCAAACCCGGTAAAGAAAATATCGTAGCCGATGCATTAAGCCGAGTCACTCTCCCAACCATGTTAGCATTATCACATCCCACAGCTCCTTGGCTAAATGAAATTAAAGATTACTTCAAAGAAAACCAACTAGGTCAACAGTTGGTGGAGCAAATAACACAGATCCTATAGCGTTTCTATACAAAATATTGAATTTCATAGAATACAAAAAGGAGATTACAACTTAAATCATACAACAAATGAATACTAAAAGACTATAACATAAATGAACTCATAAATTCTCTAATAATAATCTAATATCCCCCCTCAAGCGAGACGGTGGTGGACCTAAGCGAAGAATCCGACGAAAGTAGTCAAATTGAGGACGAGGAAGGCTTTTTGTAAATATATCTGCCACCTGAAGCTTGGTTGGAACAAACTTGGTATACAACTTACCAGAAGCAACTAGTTCACGAATAAAGTGATAATCCAAATCAATGTGCTTGGCTCGCTTGTGAGAGACAGGATTTTGAGTGAGAAATAAAGCACTTTGGTTGTCACATAAAATAGTCGGGCGATCAGGCGGTAAGGCATGAAGTTCTTGAAGAAGATGAGTGAGCCATACAACCTCAGCAGCAGTATTTGCCATAACTCGATATTCAGATTCACAACTGGAACGAGCAATAGTAGGTTGTTTCTTAGCACTCCATGAAATAAGATTGCCCCCCAAAAAAATATAGTAGCCATAAGTGGATCAATGTGTTTCCAAGCAGCGAGCCCAATCAGCATCAGAGTAACCCAGTAAAGAAGTATGAGAGGGCTTACAGTAGTGAAGACCAAAGGCAAGAGTGGCCTTGATATATCTGAGAATCCGTTTGACAGCTTCATAGTGCGTAACTGTCGGGGCATGCAAAAACTGACTAACTTGATTAACAGCATAGGATATGTCAGGACGAGTAATCGAGAGATACTGAAGAGCCCCCACAATCGAACGATAAAGAGTGGGGATCAGAATATAAAGTACCTGCAAACACAAAAGAAACATTAGTGCTTAAAGGTGTCGGTGCCGGTTTGGCATCCAACATCTTAGCACGTGTAAGTATGTCAGTCGTGTACTTGGATTGGTTTAAAAATATTCCATTTGAAGTATAAGTAATTTCAAGCCCAAGAAAGTAGTTGAGCTCCCCCAGATCTTTGATGGAAAATTCTTGATTTAGACGCGTGATAAATGATGTGAGAGTATGAGGCTGATTGCCAGTTAAGATCAAATCATAAACATACACTAAGAGATCCATAAGACAAGAATTTCGTTTGAAGACAAACAAAGATGGGTCAGCACCACTACATGTAAATCCATTGTTAATAAGGAAGGTGCTAAGGCTATGAAACCAAGCCCAAGGAGCTTGTTTGAGCCCATATAAGGCTTTATTTAATTTACATACATGAGAAGGAAAGTTGGAGTCAAAAAACCCTGGCAGTTGTTCCATGTATACACTTTCAGTGAGATGCCCATGAAGGAAGGCATTATTGACGTCTAACTGTTGTAATTTCCATTGGTTGATGAAAGCTAAGGAAACAACTGTGCGAACGGTTGCAGCTTTAACAACAGGACTAAACGTGTGGAAGTAATCAAGACCCGGTGTCTGACTGAAACCTTGAGCCACAATACGTGCTTTGTGACGTTCAATAGTGCCATCAGAATGAAATTTTGTACGAAAAAGCCATTTAGAACCAACAATGGTGGGATTAGAAGGGCGAGGAACAAGAGTCCACGTGTTATTTCGATGAAGAGCATCGATTTCACGTTGCATCGCAAGCACCCATTTCTCACCGTGAGAGCCAGTTTTGAAAGATTTAGGATCAGATGAGGTGAAAAGGGCATGATGGAGCGGAAGGTTTAGTGTATGTGAAAAGTCGGCACGATGACGTGGTTTGAATACGCCCAATTTGGCACGAGTTGTCATTGGGTGATACCATGTACAAAATATTGAACTGTTGATGGTACTAAGTGTGCCCCTGCTGCAGTTATTACCAGTGAGGATAAAAAAAGTGGTCGAAAACCCTGAATTTGCATCATGGATTGCTGCTGATCAACGAACTGTCATTATTCTCAATGCTTCCTTGACCGAAGAGGCGGTATCGGTTACCGTCGGGCTGCCCACGGCTCGTGAAATATGGGTAGCTTTGGAAGCAGCTTTTAGTAACTCCTCGATTGAGCGGGTTCAAAATCTTCATGACCAACTCCAATTACTCCAAAAGGGTGACAAATCCGTGTCTGAGTTTAGCCAGGCTTTCAAGCTTATTTGTGACCAATTGATTGCTATCGGTCACCCGATTGAACCAAACGAACAACTCCACTGCTTTTTATGTGGTTTAGGTCCCTCCTTTGAAAATTTTTCAATCTCACTTCGTGCCACGCGACCCGTTCCAAGCCTCTCTGATTTGGTTGCTCAAGCAGAGAGCCATGAATTATTTATCAAGGCCCTCCATGGACCCTCGGCTAATTCTAATCTGTCAAACCGCGGCCGATTCAATTCTTCAAACCGTGGCTCCTTTCGTCACTCCGGTTACCACAACCCATGCCCCTCGGGTTATTTTAATAATCGTAACCGTCGATCACCATGTACAAAATATTGAATTTCATAGAATACAAAAAGGAGATTACAACTTAAATAATACAACAAATGAATACAAAAAGACTATAACATAAATGAAGTCATAAATTCTCTAATAATCATCTAATAGTTTCCCCACCACCTTTATCGAGACGGACTAATGTATTTAAAGGGTAGGATTATGGTTCCCCCTATCACCACATTGCGTAAGCAATTACTACACGAATTTCACTCTTCATTTTTAGGGGGACACTCCGGGGTCAATGCCACGTTTAAAAGGATTTCAGCTTCTTTTTCGTGGCTGAGGTTAAAAAAAAGATGTCACTAATTTTGTTAAAGAATGTGCAATTTGTCAAGCTATTAAGATTCCCACTCATCAGCCTTATGGACTATTGCAACCACTGCCCATCCCAAATTCAACTTGGCAAGATCTCTCCATGGATTTTATTACAAATTTGCCATGTTCAAAGGGAAAACAACGGTTTGGGTGATCGTAGATCGTCTTTCCAAATTCGCTCACTTCATTGCCTTACCAACTCACTACACGGCCGTCTCACTAGCCTCCATATTTATGCGGGAAATATATCGTCTACATGGACTTCCAAACATGATCGTGTCGGACCGCGACCCGTTGTTCCTTAGCCGTTTTTGGAAGGAACTCTTCAAACAAATGGGCACGGAACTTCTCCACTCCAGTGCCTATCATCCGCAAATCGACGGTCAAACCGAAGTTATGAACCGTTGCCTAGAAAACTACCTCCGGGCATTTGTGTTTGATAAGCCATCAACTTGGGAAATGTACCTGTTTCTAGCAAAATTTTCATATAATACAAGCTACCATTCTTCCATTAACATCACCCCCTTCAAAGCACTTTACGGTCGGGATGCAACAACAATTCCAGACTACATACCGGGGTCCAACAACAATGCTTCCATTGACACGTCCCTCACGGACATATTTTGGAGGGCTTGAAAAAGTTACTTGAACAAGCGCGAGCTCGTATGACAAAACAAGCAAATAAGAAGAGAATGGAGAAAGAGTTTGATGCAGGTGACCGGGTCTACCTAAAACTGCAACACTATCGACAAAAATCGGTTCAAGATCGCAAAAATCAAAAGCTCGCGAGACGTTTTTTCGGGCCCTGCAAAATAGTGAAAAGCATTGGAAAAGTCGCTTACAAGCTGGAGTTACCACCAGCCTCAAAAGTACACCCTATTTTCCATGTTTCTCTGCTCAAAGAAAGTCATGGTAACATTCCAAAATCAACATGTACCCTTGACCCTTTTACCGCTGAAGATAATTGTGAGATGCTACCGGAGGCCATGCTTGATCGTCGTAACAGACCAGAGAATCAACAGCAACTACTCATTAAATGGGACAAAAGACCTCTAGAAGAAACAACCTGGGAAGACAAAGGTTCCATCCAAGAGCAATATCCGTGTTTTCCAGACATTGAGGACAATGTCTTTTCTCCAGGAGGGGATGATGATATGAACCAGGCTGGCCCATCAACTACCCAAGCTCAACTACAACCTAATATGGAGGAAAGGCCCAAGAGGCAAATTAGAAAGCCCAACAAATTTATAAATTGAGCTTCACGTTCCACTACTACATGAATTCTTATTTTTATTCTCATGTTTGCCACTTTACCTAGTCTTTAGGTTTTGTTTACTGCATTTTAGAAGTAGTTGCACATGTTTTCCATTAAATAAGGGACGTGGTGCTAAAATGTTGTCTTCTGCATGTTTAAATTATTGTTTTGCATTTGAGAAATATATCAGAAAATTGCCCCAAAGTTTCTTGTTTTCTCTAATTTCTCTTGGAGTGTTTACCTACTACAAAAGGCTATATCACATATCATGCCTAAAACATGTATCCTAAATATAAATGAAACCAAAACATTAGCTAGAAACGTGCTTTGCACAAAATACCCTAACCCGCTACTAAATGGGCCGCAATCTCAAAAGAAAAAATGATAATCATTAAAATTCACCTTTTGAGTTATTGCTTTTATCCGGATAGATAAGGTCACTTAAGTTTAGATTACAAGTTTCAATGACATAAGGATGAGGAAGTTCTTGATATAGTCTTTAACTAATAAACAGTCTGCAAGGGAATTGATCATATTATTAATCCAATCAACTGATGTTATGTACATAAATAGCCTCAAAAATACGTGATGCACTTAAAAGAAAATAATCAAAAGATTCAAGTTTGTGCAATAGCTTTCTGATTTGTGAAAAGAATAAATGATAGACAAACAGTTCAATTTTGTTTAAGCATGGGACTAATGTAGATTCGTTTCTTGTTTGTCAATTTAAAATCAAGAGGCCCATACTGATCTAAGGCAATGAAAAATTATCCATCTTAGGTAGTTGTTCCTTTATGTTTATAGCCATTATCTGTAAAATACTATTGTAAATTTGTGGTTTCAACTGAATGGTTGTTAATACATGATAATACATGGGATATGAAGAGCCATGAAAGGAAGCTGCAAATCGCTATTGCCTAACTTGATACTGAAAAAAATTAAAAAAATAGGTACATATCAGAAATTAACGAATTTGCCTGAAAAACACAGGGGCAGGCAGCCCTTTTCAAAGTATATTTATAAACGATTCGTGAATTAGGGTTCGTTCTGAAATTAGTGGAAACAGTTAAACATAAAATTGCGAGTTAAATTGCATACCTTCCATATTGTGAATCCTTAGATGATTAATCACTGGTTGTTATTACGAATCTATACAAATCATTGTATTACGAAGCCTGAGCCTTCCAGATGTTATGATTCCGGGACGAATGAACCACGAATTTTGAAAATAAATTCGCCAAAGAATATGAACTAGGAGCCGATGAACCCTAATTCTAGAAAATGTAGCTGGAGAATAGGAATGTTGGTAAAATTAATCACATATGGAAAATAAACCATAAAAAAGTACGGGGGCGGGAAAATAAAATTATGAATGATTGAGAATGGGGCAGCTGACACATATTGGTTTCCTTTACTTTATTATTGGTTTCCTTTACTTTATTATGTAGATTAGATTAAAGTTGAAGTTTTGTGTTTTTTTTTTCTTCTTTACTTTGAGTTCTGTAATCTGATACCGAGCTAATTCGTGTCGGTTCACCATCACACTGCGCGGGTTCTTTGTTTTTTTTACGATTTAGGACAGACACCGTCGATTTCAACCGATTTGACGTCAATTTCTGATATTTAAAAGCAAAAACAGCAGCCCGACGCTGAGACGCAACAAAAAAACACTACTTATTATAAATATCTTGCTTTTTTCGTTTTTATATTGTACAGAACTTAAGATGAAAGTAAACTTAAAATGGAGTCAAGGAGCTAGGCACTTGGATCTAGGATCTAGTGGTTGAGATTAGTAGTTTTAAAAATATTAAATAGTTTCCTAGTATCTAGGATTTAGTCTACATAGTGTCCTAGATAGACTCAAATAGTTTACTAACTTCAAATTTTATGTCATTCTTACTATTCTTAGGAAATTACTTATTTTTATTTGAACCCTTTATATATATATATATTAATAAATTTTCGTGGCACGTATTTTATGTGTCACTTGTAAACTTTATTTACGTGAATTCATATACATTGCCCCAATTCGTTTTGTCGTTTCATTTTATTCGGGTTAACGTTTATCAATCGTTTGTTTTTTTTTCTTTTCTTTTCGTTTTGATCAATTTACGAAACTACGGGATTTAAAGTTTTTTTTTATTCTAAACGATTGCTAACTTTTCGGGTGTAATATGAAAACTATCCAAGTATATTATTTCTATTTTATTTTAAATCATTCAAAGTGCAAGGTCGAATATGAAAATATAAAATCAAAATCTATTTATATGAAAACTGAAACTATAAGGGCCATTTATGTAAATTCTAATTTGAATTATGATATTAAATTAAAAAGTACCCAGCCCCCTCCATGTTACTCGTCTTTCCGGCACGGAGTTTTCGGCGAGGTAGCAACGGCTCCGCCCATTATTTAAGACATGTTATTTTCGCGTTTTGAACCAATTAAAAGGGTGTAACATCTTTCTCCCGTAACGGCAATCAATAAACAACGATCATAAGGCATTTAAACATCCTAATTAGCACGTTTGACCCCGTCGTATTAGCCGCAAAACACGCCGGAATTTCGGCCAAACCCAATTAATACCATTAACGAGCCTACGCTCCATTTACTTGTATAAATAGGAGCGAATACATCCACTGAACTTTTCTCATTCTTCAATTTAACTCAAAATACACTTTATATTGCTTAAATAATCCGTCCAAGTTCGTTTTCCGGCGAGCTGTGTTCATCATCAAACCAAAACATTACCAAGTAAGTTTTATATGATTTTGATTAGTTTTGAGCCAATAAAACAAACCCCTAACATGGATTAAATAAACATAGATCAGTTCTCTTGAATTGAAACTCTAGGGTTTGTTTGTATAGTGAAGAAGATGAACATGATCAATAATTTAAGAAGACGAACATGATCAATAATTTTAGTTGGTTAAGACTCGGCAGTTTGGGCGTGGAGACCCGGGTTCGAACCCGGGCCGTGACTAAGTTTTTGTTCAATTTTTTTAAGCCTTTTCTTTAACATTTTTTTTATCAAATTAAATTACTAAAAATCAAATAAAATCTTTATAAATTATCATTCATCTAAGACCCAAACTTCACAGTCGTTAAAACATTAGAGATAACTTTATTCGGTTAACCATATTAATTCGAGTTAAAACCATCATTAATATCCATAATTCGCAAATATAACACTTCTCATTATTGTGTTAATCTAATTTTCTAATGTTGTTAAAATAATATTTAATTTATCTAAAAGCGTTAACATTTTCATTTTCATTTTCAAGATAAAACACATTCAAACTTAGCGTTAAATTGATAATATTTTCGTTAAATCATTAAGATTAGTTTTTGTTTATTATTACGATTCGTTAACATTAACTCATCAACTTAAATTTGTTCGTTGAACCTGATTTCGTTAACTTAAAGTTTCGTTAAAACCATTAAGACTTAAAATAATATTAAAATAATCATTGTCTTAAAATAATAAAATAATACATATTCCTAACGATTAATCAATTTTAATAATTCCGTTGGATTGTTGTTTAAATTTCGTATTTATTTATAGCTCGAGAAGTTCAATCATTTTGGATTCTTTAAACGCACTTTTAGATCGCGTCGGTTTCATTATTGTGCTACCGGCTTTTATTACAAGATTATCTTCGCATTCGAGGTGAGTTTCTCACCACCCCTTTTTAAACATTTTCATATTTTGGGGTCCTACAAAACTTCAAGTATTTATTATTGCGATTACAAACTACAATTCACTATATGGACTTGTGTGTTACTTGATTATTTGCTCGAATTTACTTGCACGTGGTAGCCTCAATAAGTATGATCATACGCCCCCGTTTGCACTCAGGTCCATTTGTATCGAGTGGAAAAGGGTCTCATTATCCGAGTACGTTGGTTGTTATCAACTGGAAAGGACCTTACTTGCGCGATTACCCAAGTACGTTGGTTGATACCAACTGGAAAGGACTTTACTTGCTCGTTTATCACTTGTCCACGATAAGATAACCTCTCGATTATTTAATTGCATAAATAAGTTATATAGCTTCAATAATATTGTTTTGTTATTGTTATCATATTCTCATCTAATCTAATCTAATCTAATCTTACTAATATATTAAAGCAACACAATTTTGTCCACATGTCCTTCGCCTAGGTTGTCCACATAGGCTTCCATGTCATCAACCTTCCATAAATCTAATTTCCATATATTCACAATAAAATTTTAATCAATGATATTGACTTTTATATTTTTGTAACTTATTAATATAATTATTATATTAATTATTCTAATTATTGCTATAATTAAAAAAATTATTAAATTTACTAGGTTTAAATTGTGCATCGTTTCTTCTTTAAAAGGCACATGCTTCGTTCAAAAATCATAAGAAGGGAAGGGGCACTAGTGTGGGTAAGGTTTATGGGCTGTTTACCACATGGCAAACCCACCCCTAACTATGTGGGTAGTTTGCCAAATTACAGTTTTGTGGCAAAGGTTTACCATGTATTTATATGATTGTTGGAGATATTTGAAGAAATTAAAACACTCATTAATACTCAATTTATTACATATAAATACCGCTAACTCTTCACCATTTTTATTCACTCAAATATTTCATCATTTTTATTCACTCAACCTTCACCATTTCTATTCACTCAAACCCCAATGGCAAATTTCTCAACGATGATCTCGGGTGACAAACTAGATGCGTACACCCTAAGAAAGGAAGCAACGTTTCAAGATTTGGTGGATGCTAAAAAGCAACAAGTGGAGGATTCTAGAGCGTTGCGTGAAGAAAATCGCTATAAATTGCAAACGAAAAATTGCAGAAAAATATAATTGGCCGAAGAATCATCTTGTTTAGATGTTCGTGTTTTAATTTTTTTTTGGTTTTGATCGTCATATTTTATTTTTCCGGTTTTCAATTATGTAATAATTTTATTTTTATTTTTTTTTTAAATTTAATTGTTTTATTTATTTTTAAATTTTAACAAAAAAAACAAAAAAAGTTTTAGAGTACTCGTGGGTAGGTGTTTCCAGTTATTTTTGGGTTTATGGACACTTAAGGGTATAAATGAAATAATGGTGTATGATTGGGTAGTACATGGGTAATACCCATGAGTGCCCCTTCCTCTCTAACGCTCCCCATCGTTTGTAACCAGGTTCTTCGCCTCATCTATAACTGGTTCTTCATGATTTGTCGGTTTCATAATCCAAACAACATCAAATATGTTTATCATTTGCAATTATCAGGTATGATTTATATTTTAGTGTTTAATCGATTTTTGTGAAGAACAACATCAAATTAATTCACTGTTATTGGATTTAGGGTTTAACTGCATGATTTTTTTATACTAACGGTTAATAAATTTGATATTTAATCTATTCCTATTAATCGATTCATGTTTTTTGTTCTCATGTTATAAGTTATAAAGATGTTTTAACTTTTTATTTATCTTTATTAGTATTTGTATGGTTTTGTATTTGAATTAAAGTAACAATTTAATGTCTCATAATTTATGTAAAGGTATCCTTTTTTATATAAATATGACATTTGTATTTTACAGATTTATAATATACACATATATATTACGTTTTAAATATATTCTACTCGTGTGTAACACAGGCACTATCCTAGTCTATACTATATAATAAACAAATGTAAAAGTCACATGTCATCACCAAAGTGACCCTTACAAAATTCTCTCATCTCTATCATGTTAGGGGTGTTTGGGATTCCTTATTTTACATCCTTATGACTTTTTATTAAGTTAATAAGTTACAAAAGTGTAACTTATGGAACTTTTACTCTCACAATATAAGCAATACAAAACACCTTATTACTTTTCAAAAAGTTAATAAGTTATAAGTTAGTAAAAATAAGCAATCCCAAACACCCCCTTAATACATTACTCTTTATTTTTAATAATTTTGTAATTCATTTTTTTTCTTTTTAATAATTTTTTCCTGATTTAAAAAATTTAATACCAGCGTAAATATGTTATTTTGTTTTATATTAATATATTGTATTAGGAATTCATATTAGGTTTTTATTATATGTAACTAATTTTCACATTGATTTTTAATAAGGTTTTAAATATGCGGGGAAGGTTCATGCTAGTGTGTTAATTTGCGAGGATTACCATGTAACATTTCGGATTTTTCGTATTTGTTTAAACCGATTCGAGAGTGTAATTCGGATCTTTCGAACTATTTAATACTTTTATTTATTGTAATTTAACTTGGTTCAACTTATTTTATAATATAATAACTTTCAATATGCAAAGCTCATAAAAACCTTTAAAATCGCTTAAAACGGCTAAAAAATCGCATTTTCGGGAACTATAAGGACTAGTTTTTGCCTATTCTTTCCTATTTTCGATTAAATTAACGAAACATAAGATCCAAGATATGTCAATTACTTTTATAAAACATTCTAATTTCGTTTTATTGCTGTTCAAATACCGAATCTTTAAGTTATCATACCCCGATTTTGTCATTAATTGATTATTCGGTTTCCTAAAATAGTTATTTCCTAATAAACAAGTCTTAACCCTTAATATTTAAACAATGCCATATCCTAAAACCCTAAATTATTACTTCAATACCAGCCACCCTCTCAAAAACCCACGAAATTCCTTTCCCCTTTGTCGGTTTCTTCAATTTCTTCAAGTTATTCAAGCCTTTGTTGACTTTCAAGCTTCAAGACCCCTTTGACCTCGATAATCTCTTGTTCCATTCATCGTTCGGGTAAGTTGTCTTCTTTAATATTATAGATTTTATTTGTAGAACAAAATCCCTCAATCAATTTTGCTGATTGAGGGAGTCTCGGTGGTCAATTGGACTCAAACCCGTTTAAGGGCATAATAGTCAACAAATTTGACTTAACATTTTCTCATACTTCTGGTCGATTCAACATTCGGTCCAGAAGACTTTTATTCTCGTAACGTAACTTTTATTCGTATTTCATACTATATAATATATTCAAACAAATGCATACGTGTTATTGTAAGTGATTTAATCAAACATACGTGCTACTTGCTTACTTGTGTTACCATTCAATCAATCGTATATTGGGATTACTATTCAATCAATCATATAGCGGGTGTTCCTGCTGGTGACGAACGCCCGATTCTCTGGCAACGGTCAACATACTTGTTTGTGTTTTGATTATATTACCGCACTTATCACGTCATGCTTATTTATTTTGTTGTGTCAAAACTGGTGATATTCTCACTCAACTTTATGTTGACAAAACTCCATTTTATACGCATATGCAGGTTGCTTATATTGAAGATTGAAGTTTGGACATGTAGGCAAGACCTTAGGATATAATCAAAATATACATTAATTGAGCTTATATTCATATTTGTATATTGTTTGTTATAATTGGATAATGTGTGTATTATTTGAATAAAATAATTAATTAGATATTGTCACATTTTATATATGATAGAATCTTTGAGCTGTGAGCAATCGGATCACGCCTCGGCATTTCCGCCTTAGGTTGGGGTGTGACATACCAGATCTTAAACTATATAACCAGATACACTTAGTACCCAAATTCAATTATAACCCTAGAAATTCAAATCCGTTTAATTGATTGATGTTCGTCTCAAATTAAGTTAGGGTTATTGTTACTGGATCAAAAACGATTTATAAACATGCTTCAATTACCATTTATGGTTGCTAGATGAGGGTTAACGGCCAACAGTTGAGTCGCGGCTGAGCTTTAACGATCAACAGGTGCTGACGGCTACGTATTTAGCAATTAGGTTAGGGTTTAGCGTCGCGAGGTTATGAGGAATGTGTGGTGTGATTTAATTGTATAATGATTGTGTTTATATAGCGTTTTAGAGGTCGATCAAACCGTGGTTCGATTTTAGCGAATTAGTTTATTGTTGATTCGTTTTCTATAATTAAAATGTCGGTGTGAGGCGTTTGTGATCAAGAAAGGATTTGGTGAGATCAATTATGCACTTACACCCGAGAATTAAGGCTCAAGCAATTGGGGGGGGGGGGGGTGTTGTCGACGGGTAAGAGGAGGAAGAAGGAGGGAAGTGATTTTGCAACTTGGTCCTTCTATTTTTGATAAGGGTACAAAGGTGATCCAATATTTAGTTAAGGGTTATATTTGCATATTTTGGATAGTTAAATAATAAAATATAAAAAATTAAACAAAAAAGGAATCTTTTATTGATAATTTACCCGCCTACGAACCGGGTCGGGTAATGATTACAAAAAAAAAATGAACGTAAAACCCGAAAGGTTACAAGCATTCCCTACTTTTGAAGATTGAAGTTTGGACATGTAGGCAAGACCATAGGATATAATCAAAATATACATTAATTGAGCTTATATTCATATTTGTATATTGTTTGTTATAATTGGATAATGTGTGTAATATTTGAATAAAATAATTAATTAGATATTGTCACATTTATATGTGATAGTATCTTTGAGCTGTGAGCAATCGGATCACGCCTCGGCATTTCCGCCTTAGGTTGGGGTGTGACAGATTTGTATCAGAGCTGAAGGTTATAATATAGGTCGTTAGAAATTGTCCTAGACATAGGTTATGAGCCCTATACGTGCTTATCTAAACTGCCTTATGTGCTATTTAATTGTTTACAGCTTCATTAGATTAATTATTTTATTGTGTTATATTTTATTTAATTATTGCACACAACACACGAATTCCGAGGTTACGCCTCGCTTTCAAAATATTTTTAAATTCTCTTATTTTGGTAGATTGTATTTTATTGTGGAAAATTTTCTTAAGAATTCCCGTGTTTGGTTTCTTCACCTTGAAGCGTGGGAGTATGCAAATCTCGTACAACCATAACTTCAAGTGGTACCCGTAATCGGCTAAACGGTTACGTGGTAAACATAACCGGCTAAACGGTTATACTTCCAAATTATGTTTTTTAAATTATTTTAAATGCTTAGTTTGGTGAAAAATCCATGGGCACTCCAACTATTCATTTCTTAAACCCATTTTGAATTGATTTTTTGGGTTGGAACGTATCGTCCGGGGTGTTTCCCGAGGATACACCAACTACTTATATTTGATTCGTTGATTCGATATTTAGTTGAATCGGTTTAAATGCCATGTAACGCTCATGGTCTGAACAACTTCATTGATTCGATAATTCGTTAATTAGTTGGGTCAGGTTAAATGCCATGTACACCGCTCATGGGCTGAACAACTCAATTGTTTACTACACGATATTTGAATTGGGCCAACAAATTGCCATGGAACGCTCATGGGAGGCCAATTCACAAACTTTATGTTGTTTATTTAGTTGGGCCATTCAAATTGCCATGGAAAGCTCATGGGAGGTCAACCTCGTTTGATTACACTTAGTTATTTTATTTTTGGAAAATTTTATAAAACATATTTACTTAAATGCTTCCAACTCATATATATTATTTTAATTCTTGACTCTTCCCCTCGATTCTTCACTAATACTAATTACATATACATACGCATCCCCATTATTTCATATCAAACTCATTCCCACAACTTACCCATCATTTCATAAAAATTTCATCCTTGGTCCTCATAGAATGTCTTCCTAGGAAGTCATCGTAATCAACGTCGGTCGCCTGTTTCTCGTGATTTCCATTCGAACTACTAGAATCGACAAGGAGTTTGCTGCTACTAGAATCACCAAGGAGTGTTGCTGTATTCCGTTAACCAAAACGACCACCAATCTCGACAAAACTATATACCCTCGAACAAGAAATCTTACACTACTCATATCCGCTAAAATATTATTTAAATTATACTTTCTTAATTATATCCATATCCTCGAATTATAAAATTCTAAGTACATTTAAATCATTATCCTCAACTTTACACTATAAATATTTTATCATCTCTTGTTATCCTCAATATCATGATGGTTTTCACAACTTATTTTTTACTTTATAAATCTTTATTATTAAAATTCAATTATTGTAAATTTATTATTATTAAACTAAATTATGAATTCTCTAAATTTAATTCCATTTTTAAATTAAAAATTTTTTCATTTAATTAATTTAACGTTTATTATTAAATTGACTTTTTGATTTAACCTTCATCGTAAATATTTCAACTCCGCTACTTTGATTTTTGAAAATTTTGAACGTTTTAAATGATAAATTCGTAGTTGTTAGAATAGTCATAGGTGGTTCATGTGTTTCTAGCCTCGCATTTATCTCAATTTATTATATGCTTCACTTTAATTCAGAATTCATTATTTACTCAAATTTTCATTATTGATAATTCAATTACTTCCTAATATTTATAACGATTTTGTGTGAAAGAAAAAAAAATCCACAAATTCCAATTTAATCTAATTAATATCTTCAAATTACCTACTTTATATTTTATTCACTTTTAAAGATTTAATTGGAATAGGACTATCTCGGTGATTCGGGAATATCCACTTCCCAATTTAATCTATTAACAATTAATTCAAATATGTATATTTTCGCATTACCATTAGTATTTAAATTATTAATTACTAACTATTAAATATTTAGATATCTTAATCGAATTAATCTTATCTCAAAATTACCAACTTGAAAAGCTATAACTTTATATTAACTTCTCTTTAAATCCTATAAGTTCTCGAACTAATCAAACTCGACTCACCAAAATCTCGTTTAAACTTATACTCTCGAACTTAAGAATTTCATTCTAATGAATACGATCTTTAAAGATTCCACATTGTTAATAACTATCTTAAGAATTGTTATAAATTAAACTTTTGCGCATATCATCTCATAAATCAAGTTCCCTTTATCTATCACAGTTAACTTCATATTCCACTCTTAGCTTATCTCGATCATCATAATTTATTTCGAATGTCTGTTTCAAGAAATCCATTTTTATCTCCAAAATTCATAACTTTGCTATAAAAAAGTGATTTAGAAAGTTTTACGGTTTTAATTATACAACTCGAACATTTATTAAGTATAAAAGTTATCAAAACGTTTGCTTCTTTCAAATGATGGTTTAAATGTTTTATAACCCACATGATGAAACAAGTATGTGGATCATCCGACGATAAGAGTATTTATGGTCCGGAACATAATTATTCAAGTCCTAGCATGGAAATCATAATACGTAAAATTGTGTGTTATAACTTAGGACCTAAGGTAGCTTGGGTAACGGTACGAATGATGAGATGATAAGGACATGGTGGATACGCCGCTGGTACATCCTATATATAAGTGCCCTTATCGGATTGTCATTTGAAGCGTTGCTTCGGTTATTAGAAGTTCTATGTTATGATATTTTCTTTAAAAGTTTAATTGTTTTCAAAAACAATGATGTTATGGTTTTCCTTAATTTCGGGACGAAATTCTCTAAAGTAGGGGAGACTGTAACATTTCGGATTTTTTCGTATTTGTTTTAAAACTGATTCGAGAGTGTAATTCGGATCTTTCGAACTATTTAATACTTTTATTTATTGGAATTTAACTTGGTTCAACTTATTTTATAATATAATAACTTTCAATTATGCCAAAGCCCATAAAAACCTTTAAAATCGCTTAAAACGGCTAAAATTCGCATTTTCCGGGAACTATAGGACTAATTTTTTCCTATTTCTTTTCTATTTTCGATTAAATTAACGAAACATAAGATCCAAGATACGTCAATTAATTTTATAAAACATTCTAATTTTGCTTTATTGCTGTTCAAACCGAATCTTTAAGTTATCATACCCATTTGTCATTAATTGATTATTCGGTTTCCTAAAATAGTTATTTCCTAATAAACAAGTCTTAACCCTTAATATTTAAACAATTCATATCCTAAAACCCTAAATTATTACTTCAATACCAGCCACCCTCTCAAAACCCACGAAATTCCTTTCCCCTTTGTCGGTTTCTTCAATTTCTTCAAGTTATTCAAGCCTTTGTTGACTTTCAAGCTTCAAGACCTTTTGACCTCGATTATCTCTTGTTCCAATCATAGTTCGGGTAAGTTGTCCTTCTTTAATATTATAGATTTTTATCTGTAGAACAAAATCCCTCAATCAATTTTGCTGATTGAGGGAGTCCTCGGTGGTCAATTGGACTCAAACCCGTTTAAGGGCATAATAGTCAACAAATTTGACTTAACATTTTCTCATACTTCTGGTCGGATTCAACATTTGGTCCAGAAGACTTTTATTCTCGTAACATAATTTTAGGTTACTGCCCAAAACCCGACTTCCGACTCGCTGTTCGAATTCAGGTCAGTACCAGCTTCGCATAAATCTTAAAAACAAACATAACTGGAGTTCTAAACGTCCGTTTGGATTGATTCTAGTGGCCACGAGTTCTTTTTATTTATATTATCGTATCCTAAAATCTCAGATTCTGAATTGTATATATCGTTTGTCATGTAGTGGACGACTCGCTTTTTCGTTAGCTCGTTTAATTGCATTTAGTAATCGCTTAAGGTGAGTTTATCATTCCCTATTTTACAAACTTTTCTAAACGTTTTGGGGACATATGCGTACGTATTCGTATTTCATACTATATATATATTCAAACAAATGCATACGAGTTATTGTAAGTGATTTAATCAAACATACGTGCTACTTGCTTACTTGTGTT
Source organism: Bidens hawaiensis (assembly GCF_021521415.1). Taxonomy (NCBI): domain Eukaryota; kingdom Viridiplantae; phylum Streptophyta; class Magnoliopsida; order Asterales; family Asteraceae; genus Bidens; species Bidens hawaiensis. The sequence continues at coordinate 38,696 of NW_027503766.1, forward strand.
ACCATTCAATCAATCGTATATTGGATTACTATTCAATCAATCATATAGCGGGTGTTCCTGCTGGTGACGAACGCCCGATTTCGCTTGGCAACGGTCCACATACTTGTTATGTTTTGATTATATTTGCCGCACTTATCACGTCATGCTTATTTATTTTGTTGTGTCAAAACTCTCACTCAACTTTATGTTGACAAAACTCCATTTTATACGCATATGCAGGTTGCTTATATTGAAGATTGAAGTTTGGGCATGTAGGCAAGACCTTAGGATATAATCAAAATATACATTAATTGAGCTTATATTCATATTTGTATATTGTTTGTTATAATTGGATAATGTGTGTATTATTTGAATAAATAATTAATTAGATATTGTCACATTTTATATATGATAGAATCTTTGAGCTGTGAGCAAATCGGATCACGCCTCGGCATTTCCGCCTTAGGTTGGGGTGTGACATACCAGATCTTAAACTATATAACCAGATACACTCAGTACCCAAATTCAATTATAACCCTAGAAATTCAAATCCGTTTAATGATTGATGTTCGTTCAAATTAGTTAGGGTTATTGTTACTGGATCAAAAACGATTTATAAACATGCTTCAATTACCATTTATGGTTGCTAGATGAGGGTTAACGGCCAACAGTTGAGTCGCGGCTGAGCTTTAACGATCA
>NW_027503767.1:0-32448 GCF_021521415.1 Bidens hawaiensis
GCTAGAAACTCACCTGAACACGGTTACGTTCACCGTTAATCGTAATCCCTTTCTTCAGCTGTGCACGGCTGACTGTATAACAAGTACATGTATCAAACAACTATCACTACTCATATCATCTTTCCAGTCTTAACTACTACCCACAACGAACGGGGGTCCGGGGGCAGCGGGGTCTAGGGGCGGCAGCCCCTAGCAGGGTCCAAGGGGCAGAGCCCCTGGCTGGGGTCGAGCTGCCAGGTCAGCTTGGAAAAAATTTTATTTCCATTAACTGTCTTAACACATTTTTCATTAGATTTTTAATTTATTTTCTAAACGAACTTGACTTTAGGCGAAGTTAACCCTCGGGCGAGCTTAGCTCTAGGCGAAGTTAACCTTAGGTGAACTTAGCTTTAGGCGAAGTTACCAGCTAGGCGAACTTAGCTTTACAGCGAAGTTGCCATCAGGCGAACTTGGCTTCAGGCGAAGTTGTCATCAGGCGAACTTGGCCTCAGGCGAAGTTACTAGTTAGGCGAACTTAACTTTACAGCGAAGTTGCCATCAGGCGAACTTAGCTTGCAGGTGAAGTTCATCAGGCGAACTTAGCTTGCAGGAGAAGTTCATCGCTTTGAAAGCGAAGTTGCCCAGTTGCAGGCGAAGTTGTCCAGATCAGCCGCTGTTCGGTTTTCTGTCCAGCATTTTGAGCGATTTTAACACCCTTGCTATGGTTCAATATCACCCACTACGCTTCCCGACCATTTTCGGTCGCTTATACACTAAAAAGCTTGGATCTTTAAACTTCAAAGATCAAGAATCATACCTTTTTGAGCTTGTTTGGATCTCGTTTAACTTGTTAACACACTAATCTCTCTCTCGGATCTGCCCGTTCCTCTCCTCGGCCCGGCGGCGGTGTAGATGGTGTGTGTGTTTTTGGAGTGCGTGTGTAGAAAGTAAGGAAATGAAGATATTTTTGGGTTTAGGGATATTTATATCCCTGAAATCCCATGGACCTAAGGCCCATTCTCATTTAACCCGTCTCCATTAATCCAACACTAGCCCGAATCATACCAACTCCTACTCTATTATTTAATTCCTGACAACCCGAGTAAACTTTCCCTCTATTAGTAAGTAATATAATTAATATCACTTTGAAATTTCGGGATGTTACAATATGCAAACATAAATACATTTTTATATACACGCGTACATGCAACTATGACCGTGTGGTACACAGAACTGATTTTGTTAAAACTTATGAAACTCACCAACTATTCGTAGTTGACGTATTTAAACATGCTTTTCAGGTAATCAGAAAGGTGGAATAGATTGCTTATGTGCTTCATGTTCGGATTGTGAACGATGCTGTGAGCATTTGAGGTAGAAGTAAAGTAGTTGAAGAGCTAGTTTGGATTGTATCACCTAGTCTGTAAAAGATGTTAGAACAATGTAATATATTGTAAATTAGTTAGTAATGTTTCTTTATGAACAATGTATTTGATACCAGTTGTATCTATTACATTTCCGTTTTACGCTTCCGCAGATCACTCAACGGGGTGTGACAAGTTATCACCACCAATTTGTTTGAGTTCCCAAAACTCCGTCTAAAGCCTTTGTAGTTCTTGCTCGGGACAAAACTCTTTCTTCATAGCCTTCTTCTCCCAAGGCATAGTCATAGCAATCTCAATGCCTTTGAGGGCCTTGAAAGTGTTCCACCACCTGAGAGTTCGCTCTTCGAAGATGCTCGAGGTGAAATTAGTCCGTTTTTTGTCTGGACATTCACAGTGGATAAAGATGTTCTCCACTCTCTCGAACAACCGGAGAAGTTTGGTGGCATTCTGTTATCCAAGATATGGTGGTGGTTTAGCACTAGTAAAGTTCTTGTAGTGAAAGTTTCTCAGGGTAGCTACAGAACCGTTTGAGTCGAGGCTCTGGATCTAAGTCACAATAGTAGGCATAGCAATAGCAAACTCCTTAGCGATTCTAGTAGCCAGATGGCGATCGTGAGAAGCAGATGGATGACGTTGATTATGCCGATGAAGTAGAGAAGACATTCTACGAGGACCAAAGGTGAAATTTTATGAGATGATGGGTAAGTTGTGTAAATGAGTCAATGTGAGACAATGAGGAAATGTGATAAGATTGTGTTAGTGACATGTTATGAATTGAGGATGAGTTGCGATTTAAAATAATGTAATGATTTTGAGATAATTGAATAAATAAGCAATGTTTATTTTAAAGGTAAAATCCAACAATGAAATGTTATTGGGCTGGGCTTTCCATTGTAGCTTGAAAACCTAATTTAAATAACGCAATATAAATTTTGTGAATTGAGCCACCCGATGAGCGTTTCATGGCAATTTAAATGGCCCAATTATATAACGCAACTTAAATTTTATGAATTGGGCCTCCTATGAGGGTCCCTTGGCATTTTAATGGCCCAATTATAATAACGCAAAATAAATTTTTTTGAACTGGGCCTCCCGTGAGCGTTCCATGGCTTTTCAATGGCCCAATTAAATAACGAGTAACAAGCAATTGTGTTGGTCGGCCCATGAGCATTATATGGCATTTTAACTGACCCAACTAAATAACGAATTATCAAATCAATTGAGTTGGTTGGCCCATTTGGTTACATGGGCATTTTAACTGACCCAACTAAATAATAAATTAACGAATCCAAATATGAGTAGTTAGAGTATCTCGTGAATCACCATGGATGATACTTCCAGCCAAATATCAAATTAAAACGGGTTGAGAAATGGTTAGTCGGAGTGTCCATTGGTTGCCATAAATTTTTCACCTAACTAGGCATTTTAAAATAATTAAAAATAAAATATCTGAAGTTTTCCCGAATTTAGCCACGAACCATCGTGAATTCGGTTTTATAAAAGGAATGTGACCGTTTAACCGGTCACGTTGACCACTTAAAGTTCCGGTCGTATGACATTCGTTCTACTTTTGGCCTATAGGTTCGAGTACTGTGGTCCAGTTATCCTCCAGGTAAGGAATAGCGTCTTATCGTTGGTTCTTGGAACCGTTTTGTCAATGCCCGACTCACAGTTCTCTCCCCTTACGGTTACTACCGAACATGTCATACTCCCATGCTTTAAGGAGCAGGAGTAAAAACAATACAAGGGAATTCTTAAGTAATTTCCTAAAATAAAAGACAATCTGCTAAAAATAAAAGAATTTAAAAAAAATATTTTGAAGGTGAGGCATAGCCTCGGAATTTGTGTTTGTGCACAATAAGTAAAATAAAATAATTAACTTAAATAAGCTGTAAACAAATAATAAGCACATAATGAGTCAGATAAGCACGTATAGGACCCTAAGCATTTCTAGGACATTTCTAATGACCTATCTTAAACATTCGGCTCTGATACCAACATGTCACACCACAACCTTCGGCGAAAATGCTAGAGGCGCGAACAAATTGTTCACAGCTCAAAGATACTATCATAAAATAAAAATACGACAATATCTATAAAATTCATTTAATTCAAATTAAAGTGCACAAACATCCAAAACATAACAAACAATCCAAAACATAACAAACAATCCAAAAAAAAGTAAATAATTCTAAACAAAATAAAATACAGATAGTCTTCGTTTTATGGCCTAAGGTCATTCTAAGCGTTCTTCACCTTAAACTTCAAGTCAACTGATAACCTGCATATGCGTAGAAAATAAAGTATATTTTGTCAACATTAGGTTGAGTGAGAATATCATCAGTTTTCATGATACAAAAATATATGTAAATAAGCAAAATGAAATTAATGCGGTAATAAACAATCAAAGCGTGAGCAATTAATGTGTCAACTGACCATTGCCATGCGACCGGGCGTTGGCTACTATAAAATTCGTATGATCATATTAAAATGTGATTATGATGGACCTCTCCGAATGCGATAAAGTAAACAAGTAAGCAAGTAATAAGTAACATTTGATCGAATACACACAATTATACGTTTGCTAGTTTGCGTATACATGTAATACAAAATAAGTATTACTACGCATATGTCCCCAAAACTTTGATAAAATCAGTAAAATAGAGGAGAATGATAAATCTCACCTTATAGTTTAGGCGAGTTAATAAAATAAGAATAAACGTAAGAGAAATAAGCGAATCATCCTGTAACGTGTCGATGGAGGTAAACCAAACTGACCTAAAACTTTAAGACAAATAACTGCTATTAAAAACGAAAACATTGCCACCAGAATCGTTCCAAACGGATGTCTAGAACTTCGGTTATGATAAATTAAACGTTTAAGCGAGCTAGTACTAACCATAATCTGAACAGCAAATCCGGAGTCGGATTTTGGTCAGTAGCCTTAAAATCACAAAACAAAAATTAAAGTCTTCTGGACCAAAATTCGGTTCTAACTAGAAGTATGAGAAATTGATTAGTCAAAGTTGTTGACCAATGTGCCCTTAAAGGTGTTTTAGTCAATTGACCCGTCAATACCTCTCAATCTCAGAATTTGATTGCGGGTTATTGACTAAGAGATAATGATAAATGATTTACAGTAAACAACTTGTCACAACCCGACTAGCATAATGCGGAAGCGAAAAACGGGAATGTAACAGACACCTCTGGTATCAACAACATTGTTTATAAAGAAACATTACAACTAATTTATATTATATTACATTGGTCTATCTTTTATTACAAACTAGGTGTTACACCAAGATATACTCATAAGCTACTCTAGCCATACTGGTAGCCTTGCCTCTATTCACACTGCATCGATCACATTTAGTAACAGGTAGCACACAATCACGGATTTTCCAACTTCGGTAACCCTGAAAAGCAGTTTAAAACGGGTCAACTACTAGAGTTGGTGAGTTTCACGAGTTTCAAGAAAATAGTAATGAGTGTTCACAAGTCAACACTTGTAATTATGAAATAAGTATGTATGTATGTAAATGATGTATGTGATGTAATTATGCTAAGCTACAGTGAAGCCTGGACTGTTCGTGCTGCGTGCCTCCATTTCCCACGCTCAATCAACCACTATGGCTCCCCTTCCGCTCACAACATGCCCCGGTAGCTATGTCTAACACTACATAGCCTGTATGTTTAAATATGGTCATGTGCAAACGGCGCTATGTGACACGGCAATCAGGCCGATTCCGTTTGGGTTTGTCAAACCAATAGTACTATTCACAAGCCACCGGCTCGAAGTTAATCACTGTGATTGTGGGGACTTTCGTGTGTTAGCACTTAGATAATTCACATCAGTACATGTTTCAGGTGTGTATAGATATAAGCAAACATGCTTTTCACCCCAAAAGTTCGTAAAACAGTTTAAAAGTGGGGTCATGAAACTCACGGTTTAGTCGATAATCAGTACTGTATCAGCTCGTGGTTCGTTTGGTCCGCTATCAGTAGTTCCTATAATCAATATTATAATAATATTAATATTTTAATATTATTATAATCTCAATACTAAACTGGGCTGTATAACTAATCTGGGTGTAGCTGGAACGCCCAGAAAGTGGCAATAGGCTTAGGTTGTGATGTTGTTCAATGTCTAATACTTAAAACTGAACTTGGCTCAGATTCCCGTTTTCCCAGCTGGGCCAAGTTGTTTGTTTACGCGTTCAGAAAACAGTTGTGGGAAAATAAGCTTGGGTAAATGTATTGGTTAATGAAATGATTAAGTTATAAAAAAAGATCACATACTGGGGTCCCGGATTAGCCACGGGGCCCGTTTCCGTTTATACAGTTTGATTTGAGAAGAAACGCGCACAATCCACCCGGATTATCCAGGTTTCTCATAGAAAAGTTCATTTTTGCTTAATTAGCCCAAAAATATGATTTTTGAACACTCTTGGTGTTTTGATATTCCCGCAGAATCACTAGTCGCGAACTTGCCGGTTTTTATAAAAACTGAATTTGTTTAATATTCAGATTAGCATAATTAATTAATCGTTAATCATTAAATTATGAAAATTTAACCACTTATCAATTACAATATGTAGATTTTTATAAAAATATTTCTGGAATTTATTTACTGATTTATTAATTTATAAAAATTTATTTTATCAGCCATATTTCGTCTGAAAATCGTCCGTTTACCCCAAACAATTTCCAAAAATTCACCAAAAATTCCTGAATACTCAATTCATGCCCCAAAACAACCTGTATCAATTCCAGAATGTAAAAAGCTCGTGCGATATTCTTTTCGGCTCAAATTCGGCTATAAAAATTCACACGAACGCAAATAAACAAAACACCTTTAAACTTCTCCAAATGATCCCAAACTTCATATGTGATCGAAATGCATCAAATCTGAGTTCCCAGAAAAATTTCATAATTTTTGAAGTATTTTAGCTATTTTTCCCAAATAAACGTCCCAATTCGGTAATAAATTCGCCAAATATTCTCGGATGGTCGAAAAATTACCAAATATAAATAGGGACTCACTGACATGATCCCTGATGTCCCTGAAAAATTTTAAGTCCTAAAAATATGCACATCACAACCTTAACCTAAATAGCCCGTAAGCGAGTATTTCGGCATTACCTTAGCGGGTTTGGCTCGTTTCCGACCTTTTAATCAAGTTTTCAGGTTTTTGTGCTTATAAGCAAGCTAGGTAAAAGTCCTATATCACAAACCAAGCAATATTTCATCAACATAACAGCCCGTAAGTTAGGGTTTCGGCTAGTGCACAAAAACGAACTTTTGAACAGTAAAAACGTCGTTTCAACCCTTTAATCCGTGTTTATGGCCAAAAAAATTATCAAAACAGGTTCCTTACCATGTGTATGATCAAAAAATGTTTATGGACCAATTTTAGGATTTTTACACGGTTAGTAATGATTTTTAGTAACCAAGACATGTTTTTATGGTATTAAACAAGTAAAAAGCTACTTATTTAAGCTCCTTACCTTAGGGTTTCTTGCTGTTTTTGGCTGGAGCAGAGTTGTATCCAGATTTTTTAAGAAATTATGTGGAAAAATGGCTTGGATCTAGTTTATATGTGAAAAGGAAATGAAGGGGGGGTGGGGTGGCGGCTGCGGCCGGAATCCATGGGCCCATTTTTGGGCCCATTTTGGCCCAAGTTTCTGATTTCTCAAGCCCAATACGAAAAGCCCGGTCCAAATATAGTTCGGGTTCGGTTTTTGGCGCGAAAAACTTATCGGGTGCGACAAACAGCGCGAAAACGAGTGTTTTTCGGCTAGTTTTGTGTAAAATTATAAAAACATACTATATGTTTGTAAAAATCAAAAATATTTTCACGGATCACTTAAAACATTTCAAATAAGTGTCAGGTAAGTCTTTTTCGGCTTAACGGATGATACAATGCTTGGTTTGTAACTATCTTTCGCGTTTAAATCTATAGCGGGTGGTTAAACTAGCTTTTTTTCGTTTAACTTGTTTGCTATCAAACTAAGACCATATTTCTAATATTTTAGCTTGTATAGATTGTATATCACTTATAAATGGCCCCCCGAGATATCTGGGTCATAACCCGACCCGTTCGGTTAATCGTTCGTTTGTTACGCAAAAGGCGTTTATTTGCTTAATCAGTAAATACGTACCGAGGTGTACCTTGTTTTGGCTCAAATGTCACACAACTTACCCGTAATGTGTATCAACTGATCAAAAAGTGAAGTCGAAGGCTGATATTATGGCAAAGTCAAACACCAAAGCTTGTATCTTCGAGTAATATGAAAAAAAACGAAGAAGAACTTGAGGGTATGAGGTAGGTGATGGCTGGGATATAATCATTAGGACTTAGGGAAGAGTGTGGCAGAAAATTTATGCCTTGTTTATATTGGATATGCAAGCATATGTCAATTTAAGTTAATATGCTTGATTAAGAAACTAAATATCGTTTTAATGAATAAACCAACTATAGAATCATCAAAATTCGTTCTTGATGAAGGGGTTATTGTATGTGAACACGTACCTAGTCTAGATTAGTTTTCTTGGGGCTTATATCATGCGATTTGGTCAAAAAATAACCGATTTAGCACAAAAAACGAACTAGGAAACAAAATAAACAAAAGAGATTTGTGCAGGTGTGTGGGTATGCCACGCGACCAACTCATCCCTCATGGTCGCGCGGCATGGCGTGCTTAGGGTGGGGGCGAGGAGTTGCGTGGTTTGGCAGTTTTGGTCCTTGAACTTCTTTAAAGTGTTAATTTAAGAGTTTTTAAGCACGAAATGACTAATTTGAATAACATAAAAGATACAAAATGAATTACGCTCTTGGATTGGATTCTTATAAACGTATGATTTTATTAATGATAAAGATCTGAATAACATTTACAAACCGATAAAACAAATACGAATACAAATACAAAATATTCAAAATGTTACAATGACGACGGGAATAAGGAACTTCGACGGGGTAGACGAATTTTGCTATTGAAATGCCTGTTACCGGGTTTGTGATTTCGGTCATGTCAGTCGCTAATCCTGGTACCGGTTTCAGGTGGTGATGCTCTGATGGTGGTGAGTATGATATGTGGGTGGAGATGGAGGTTTTGGGGATGGTGGCGATCGTAGATGATGACGGGTACAGGAGTCTCGTAAGAGGTGATGGTATTTTAAGTATTTGGACTATTGATTTTCATGGTAGTGGCCTAATTGTAATTATAGAACACAAGTGTCACACTTAAACCAATAGTGGAATTTACGTCGGGCGTAACGTATAGATTTCTCAAAACACACGTGATAAATATTAAAGCGGTTATATTATCATCATCATATTAAATCTCAAGTACACAAGTTTGAAACGGAAATAACATCATGACTAAACAAACTGACTATTACATCATTTTATTAAAGTAACCTAAAGGCAATCTAACGTCTTCGGTCTTCATAATTTATGAGAATTCATAATGCTCATCTTGATTCATGAAACATTTGGATCTAGTCTATGATATAATCAATTAACGAAGGATTAGGGACCAGTGTGTAACTGTGTGTTTAGAGTGGGTAATTAGACAGAGTAACGACTCAGGAAATATCAAATAATCAATCCATTAAATTATAATATGATTACAGACTATATATAGGGGAAAACTCATTCGCTAGACATGCATAGGGAATGAGTCACATTCGCTACGACATTCCCTAGCGAATGGCCTTATACATTAACCTCTCATTCGCTAAAATTTCATAACGAATGAGGAAACCAAAATAGGTTCATTCGCTAACATCTATAGCGAATGACCTTTTCATAATTACAATAATAGTCCTTATATTATTACAAATACTAAAACTATATACAAAGAACAAGATGACAAACGAATAATCTACAAACTTCCCTTCGTCTCAAGCTTTGTTTGTCTTCACATCTTGAATTTGTTGGTCTTCCAATCAGCACATCTATGAATTCCAAATGCATGACACACACTTACAACTCGCTGGAATTGCATAACAAGCTCGCTATCTTTATTTTACGCCCATCTGATCTCATTTTTGAATAAAACGTCGTTATCAGACTGAGATGGGTTGACCAACCATATTGGTTCTAAAACCCAAATAAACTTTATTCTATCTCCAGAACCCAGCACGATCATAGCCTTACCGGCTTTATTATCACAATACCACCAATTGAATTCCTTGTAAGCGCTTTGTGGCATAACCTTTAGAGGAACTTTCTGTCACACCCTCAAATTTCAACTAACGGGGTTTTACCGCGAGGCGCGTGACATACCAAGATCTGGCCACTTGTCATACTGAACAATCATTTAAAAATAAAATATATCATTTATTATTTCTCATTAAATAGGAGAGTACATTTATAGTATAAAATGCGATTGCGTAAGCGTAAAAGTAAACAATTTGAAAACAAAGTATAAAGTGCTCAAACATGTACAACCCATACAAGTGTGAAACCATGTAAGACATGTATCCATGCTATACTGCGACTCCAAACAAATGCAAGCAAGTGCTCCTTAGCTTGCCTAGCAACCTGGGCAATTATAAATACTCAAGGGTCAATACGAGGTTAGTGAGTTCATAAGTTATAGTAAAAAAATAGTATATATAGTATGTGTAGATTTAGCACATTTCAAAATATACCATGGTAGATAACCCATTTACAAGCTAATAGATGTTTGAACTGAAGCATACTGTATGTATGCCTTCTTATCAGATCTATCACCACATTGGCATATAAAATTTTGGTAAATATAACACCCGTTTTTTGACATCACAGCTGTGCTAGCGCGACTAGCCCGAGTGGGGTTTGTCAAACCCAGTAGTACTACTCAATATAACCCTGCGATCCCATCCTATCGGTTCAAGGTACGTAAGGACCTTAAGTGATATAAGGGCATCTAGTATAAACCTGTGATATAGAAGAAATTACAAAAGTCTAAAATGAGTCACTGCGTTCTCCTCTAGAAAAACAGTATATTCGTAAGTACGTGTTTTCCCCTCGAACACATGTATAGGCAAATGTCCTGTTTTTTCTCCCTGAAAACCCGACAAATGTTTTTGTGTTTTCTCCCCGAAAACATGTATTAGAAAATAGTTTATGTTTTCTCCCCGAAAACATGTATAAAAAATAGTTTGTGCTTTCTCCTAGAAAGTAAATAGGAAAAATTATGATCTCACCTGGTGACGCATGCAACAGACGTTCCACAAAACCTAAAGAATACACTTGACTCACTTACTTTAACCTAGTACAGGCGTTTAATTATGAGAATGCGTTCATGCAACTAGACAACTCAAGTGTTCAACATCACATAGTTCTATGGTTCATGTAATGACTCACAATGTATTTTATTACATTGGAAAATCATAGAAATAAATTATGAAATTTTTACCAGAGTTGCATAAATGTCTTCAGCTTCTATAACTATTTTTATTACATTTTTTTCAGTACACAAAAAAATCATAAAATTTCATCCAACACAGAAAGGTACGTGTAGTTATTTCAGTGCGCAACAAAAGGGTTTTATTTGTTTAAAAATTAATACCAAACCAAATTAAACGATTCCTATTGGTTAGAATCATAACTCAAAATGTGAAGTTACAGAAGTGGAACTAGCCTATTTGGACTTGTCATAAAAGAGTTATGATGTCGGGAAGACAGACTAGAATTTGATTCCTCGCATAAGCTTTGACACATCCTTTTGTAAAATCATAAAAACCATTCAATTCACATCCAAAAATTACAAATAATACCTTTTTGGAAACTAGATTCAAAGTATAATATCATGGAAAACAAGAATTAATTAAGAAAATCAATTATCATCAAGTTACAGACCGAACAATAAACGAGTACGAATCTGTTAGCAAACTGTTATCATCAAAACTTAAACCCTAACATGTTTATGACATCTCTTAGTTTCTAATCCATCAATTAATAATCATAATCATCAATATTACAGATATTTAACATCTAGGGTTTCACAATAACTTATCAAAACATGAATTTGATGCATAAGACTTACCAATTAATGTTAGGAATGATGAAAATCACCAAAAACCACCACCAAGTTCATAAAACTAAAGCCTTGAATTCAAGGTTGATGCATAAGACTTACCAAACCTTTATTATTGTAAGAATCAAGGTTGAATTCAAGGTGAATTGTGGTTGATGTTGTTTCAAACGTGGGAGAGGGAGTAGGGGCTAGTTATCGATCGGTGTATGGGGGGAATTAGGGTTGGGTTATTTTATTTAATATTATAATAATCATATTTACAAGAATGACCCTTTTAGAATTATTTTTGGCTTTAAACGAATTTATAACACCTAAAACGAATTATAATGAATCATTACGAATAAAATACTAACCCAAGTTCATAAAACTAAAGCCTCATTATTATTTCATACATATTATTTGGTAAAATGAGAAAACATAAAAATTATGTGCAATCGATCGCAATTTCATGGAACAAGCTATGAACTAAACACATAATTATTTAGCATGTAATTTCACATAGATAATATATAAGCATATGATCGAGATATTATTTTTATATTTTCACCAACGTTCGGGTCATACTTGTGTGATTCGGTAATTTCCTGAATTACCGCTACGTGAATGTTTGTGCAATAACCGGCACACTTAATTAACCCTAATTAAGTGAAATGCATGAATGAGTGTTTGAGAAAACGGAGTTTGTATTAACACTGTCAACTTGAAATTGCCGGATGTCACATTATCCCCTTGTTGAAAGAATTTTCGTCCCGAAAATTGATACGTGTCTCTAAGTAAATTATTAGGCTTCCCATCTATACGTTAGTGTCACTAACATTTAGGTAGTGTTGAAAATGTTTAACATGAATTTTCCAGTTGTCACATCATCCCCTTGTTGATTGAAATTTCGTCCCGAAATTTTGATAATGATATTTTGAAAATATATCATAGTTTATTGATAACGAAGGAGCCAAAACACCTGATGGGTGACAAAAAGAATCTAGCAAAAATAGTTACGACAGTGCCTGAAGTAAAGTAAGACTCAAGTATCCATCTGAACAAGGATTCAAAAGAATACAAGCCTAGAGTTTTGTTGGAATTGTAATCAGTCGATATTTGTATAAGTTATTGCAGTTAACCTGACATTAAGCATAGACAAAAATAGGAAAGTATCACGAATTTGAGAGGAACTAAGAGGATAAATCCTGATAGTCCAGTCACTTTTCATGGGTAAGATTGAGTTCATGACATGAGTAGTAATTAGGTACAGCCGCTGTCAGAACAACATTAGTGATTAAGATTTAGTAGGCGAAACTACTCTGGCTCAAGAGAATGTCATACATCACGGTGAACTCGTATATCAGAAATTTAATTATAGATCAAATTAGGCTATTGAGTGGATAATTTCCGATACAAGTCGTTTCGTACTTGGTTCCAAGTATAAGTTGAATTCATGGAAGCTCAAGAATGAGAATCTTATAGCAGTTATGCTATTCACAGGCGTTACTCACGAGAGTCAAAACACAATTATGCCGACTAGGAGTTGTTGAGTTCTCCGTATAGTTCCTCAAGAGAAATCTGTATAAATTAAATCTATACGTCCAATAAAATTTTGATCTAGAAGTCTTTAAATTTCCTTTAGGCCATGGCTGCCAGCGCTCCTACAATCATAAAAGTATGATTGACGATATAACATGTCGGGGTAGGTTGTAACGCAATACATCGCTAAGGTGGGGGGGGGGGATCCACATACTTTGAATTCGAATGAAATGAAAAGGCGACAATCAATTACCAAAGAATGATCTGAACAACAAGTAATTAAATCTTCAGGAATTAGATGCCTTGAACATGCATTTGAGGTTTCTTACATAGACACGAAATATATGTGACCTGAATCAAAGGAAGATGAGATAGGTTGTACGGGTTTGCTATCTAGGTAATTTGTTAGAGTTGAAATTTTCCAATTTCTATGATTACACAAGTTTGGAAAGACCGAGGAATTTCTCAAAGTTATCAAAGTGGGGCAGTCAAAACGAGTGCCCAGATGTTCTCTGATATGAGGTACCACTAATAGAGATTCGAAATTGTGCAGTCGCCGCTACCAAATGATACTAATGAATTCATTGTATGTAAGGTTTCTAAAAGGGATAAAATTTTAATTGGAACCAACTGGCAAGGTAAGCTATTAAGTAGGTTGAGTGAAGATTCAAGTCAGGTATTGAATCGCTTATTCTGGAAGTATCAATGACTTGTCATATTCAAAACTGTATGAAAGGTGTCAAGGGTTCAATCCACTTTCTCTTTCTTATCGGTCGCCCTGATTACAAGAAAGTTCACAAATTCAGTCAATTGAAATACAATTTACTCAAATGGTGCCGCATTCGCTAAAAGTTCGAGATACTTGATGATAAAGTGCATTGAAGTCAGCTCCCGTTCCCATTTGGATTTTCCGGTCATTGTGTAACATCTCGGATTTTTCAAACTCGTATTCGTTTATGCGTAACCCGATCCGGGAACATTTTTGGATCTTTATTAGTAATCAAATCAAACAATTTTAGGTAACTAAGATTTACATTTTCATTTTATACCCTTTAAGTTTTTAAAGTTGTTCATGTTTTTTTAAATTTTAAAATAAACAAGAAATAAACACTTTTGATAGTACAAGGACTATAATTGGCAAAATTCCAAACTTTTCCTCCTCACACCCGGAGTGCCACGCGACAAAGCATCCCTATGGCTGCCGCGCGCCGCCATCACTTGTCTGTGCAGATCATTTTTGTTCTTGATTGTTTCCTAGTTTGTTTTTGGCCCGAAAGCGCTTATTTTAGGACTAAATCGAGTGTTTTCAGCCCCAAGAAATCTAACATAGACTATATACTTGTCCACATACATTACCCCTTCCACAAGATTGATTTATGGCTGCGTATTATATTGATTTGGTCATTAAAACTTGATTCGGTTTCCTAAACGAGTGAATTAACTAAATATGGTTCGTTTTTGCTTATTCTATATAAACACATCTTATTTCTCCTGCCACAAACTTCCCTAAACCCTAATTTATATTCCCCAGCCGTCACTTGCTTTTGGCTTTCATCATCTTGCTTGTTTTTGCCGTTTTACTTGAAGACACAAGCCTTGAAGGTTGACTTTGCTTATACTTCGACCTTTGACTCTTCTTTTTGGTTGATCCTTTCACTTTCCTGGTAAGTTGTAAACGGTAAAATCGTTCATACATATTTTAACCTTCAATCAATTTCAATGTTTGAAGGGTGCTGACTGGTAAATTCTTTTAAAACTCGTTAAAGGGCAAAACAGTCAACAAGTTTGACTATCCGTTTTCTCATACTTGTGGTTGGAACCAACGTTCGGTCCAGAAGACTTTTATTCTCGTAATGAAATTTTAAGTCTACTGAATAAAACCTGACTGTCGACTCGCTTTTTGGATTCTGGTCAGTACCGACTCACTTAAATCTTTAATTTAACATAACCGGAGTTCTAAACATCCTTTTGGAATGATTCTAGCGGAAACCAGTTTGATTTTACTCATATTTTGTTATCTCAAACTTTCAGGTTCAGTTGGTTTATTGTGTTTGATGCGTTAACGGACGGTCTGTTTACTTCTTAACCGTTTATCATTATTATTATTCACTTACTTTCAATTTAAGGTGAGTTTTATCATTCCCCTATTTTACTGAATTTTCACAAAGTTTTGGGGACATATGCGCATTATCCGTATTTCGTGTTATCTATATATCACAAAATAGCAAATGTGCAATTGTGTTTGAACTATCAAATATACTTGCTACCTGGTTATTTGTTTACTTTATCGCATTCGGCGAGGTCCAACATATTCTCATTTATAGTATGATCATACTATTGACCCGTGCCTTATTCGCTTAGCAACGGTCTTATTACTTGTTCTTGGTTGATTTACCGGTGCCCGATTCGCTTGGCAATGTTTAATTGACTCCTTACTTGCTCATGGTTGGATTTATTTACTACAATTTTTTTATGTTTTGCTAATTTCTTTTATTTATTATACTAATATTATAATATTACAAAAACTAGTGATAATCTCACTCAACTTGTGTTGTCGACAAACTCTATTTTCTACGCATATGCAGGTTGTCTTTGAATTAAAGTTTGACATGAAAAGGACATCTAGAAAAGACCATAGGGAATTTAATGAAAATTATATTTATCTTGATTGGACTATTTGCTTTAAATTATTTATTTGTGTTATGGATATTTGAGCACTGTAATTTGAAATAATTAGATTAATAGATATTGTCATTTATATTTATGATGGTACCTTTGAGCTGTGAACAATCGGCTCACGCCCCGGGATCTCCGTCTTAGGATGGGGTGTGGCAGATTGGTATCAGATCTAGGTTTCAATATAGGTCGCTAGAAATGGTCCGTCGGCTACTCATGATCTCCGTTTGGCTGCTAGAATCTCTAAGGAATTTGTTGCTGCTATGTTTGGGATTGCTACGAGTATGCCTTGGGAGGAACTCAAGGAAACTATTGCTCTTGCTGCCTCATTTTCTGATGACCATGTAAGAGATGGAACCCTACCTCGCAAGGACATTAAACCTACCTCTAAAAACCCCAAAACCAAATCCTCAACCGATGTTAAGGCCAAACCCACTCCGCACAGTAGTGACCCTTCTCACCACAAACGTAATGGTAACATCCGTATTTTTAAGAATATTATATAAGAGAAGTTCTTATTTATTTGTTATCTGTCATGATTTTTTTCGGATAAATAATCATGGGACGGAGTGTTAAGTTTAGATTCGTTATATGGACTTGAGAATGGTTACATGCCTAATGTTCATGAACTTGGGAGTATTTAAGCTCCTACTCTACCTAAAGGCTCCAAGTATCCTCATTCATCCATCTTCAACATCCAGACACATACTCTCTCTGTACACACACAAACACACCATCCCTTTCCTTCCATATTTCATCCAAGGTCTAAGGTTTAGCAAGTTAATCTGTACCTGAACAACAAGAAAACCCGTCTATATTTGCAAGTAGTTCAATATCCAAAACCAAGCCAAATCTTAAAGGTATGTTGTAGAGTAAAAAATTAGGTTTTTGTGTTAGATTGTTTAAGATTCAAAGATTTAGATGGATCGGTTCTTGCTAAACAAGAAAGTGTGAACTTTAAAGTAAGAAAGTTACTTGGGTTTAGTCGGTCTGTACAAGCGTTGTTCGGGTTGTATCGAGCAAGGTAATGGAGTTGTTATAACCCGAAACCTGTCCTACCAATAAACTGGACATAACATGATGCAAGAAGTGTCAAAATAGAACCCAAATCGATCCGAGCCGAAACCAAACGAGTCGAATGGGAAATTCGACTCGAATGGACCATTCGACTCGAATGGGAGATTCGACTCGAATGGCATTCGACTCGAATTGAGATTCGACTCGAATGGGAGATTCGAATCGAATGGCAGATTCGACTAGAATGGGAGATTCGACTCGAATAGCAGATTTGACTCAAATGGCAGATTTGAATCGAATGGACCATTTGACTCGAATGGTTTGAGTTAGGCATTTTCAAGCCAGAAACCCCCCTGTTCGTTAAGTAAGCCGACTCGTTAAGATACCGTTAACCCATAAAAGATTGGTTCCTTAACTTATGTGTTTGGTTTGTTAGCTGATAAAGTTCGGTTTCGTTAAAGTTATAAGTTTTGATCGTCAACTAAAGAATAATATGAGATATTTAGAATGAAGAATTAATACGTTTAATTATTAAATAGTTAGCCGTGCTCAATTGAAGAAGGGTATAACTATTAGTTCTGAGCGGAACCGAATACAAGTGAGTTCTAGCCCCTTATCCTAAGTGATAGCTAATACACGTATTTCAGGTTCCGAGTTACCGTTTAGGTGTGGTCCAGAGCTGTTGTGAACACTTCTTGGGGCGCAATTAAGACTAATGTGACAACAAGTTTGGATGATTAGGAAGTAGTTTTAGCACATGAAGGTATTACAAAGTAAAGGTTTGATGTGTTTGTGTGTAGAAATTGAACCTGAATTTCTTGGAGGGTTTCCTGAGCGAAAATCATAGCACAACACAGAAAGTCCGGGGGTTTATTAGTGTTCTTGGAACATTTTCAAGGCTGATTTAGTATGAAGAATATTGCTTGAGAATTAAAATTTAAAACCGACAGGAGGATTACTTACACCACAAGGGATGATTCTTTTTAAGGCTCATTCAAGGTTATGATCTCTTCAAGGGTTGATTCGAGACATTCAAAGAGATTAAATGGCTGGAAAAAGAGAGAGTAATGGATTTTGAGATGAAGAACAATCAAGAAATCTCGGAATTTATAGAACTTACAAAGAGGTCATGCTCCTACAGTTTTGATTTTCCCGTATCTTGTTTAGGAAGTTCCAAGGGATTTCAATAGGGGTTGACATCTAGGGTGTTTGACCTTGAAATACTGATTTTGGATGATACGTTAGTTTTTGATAGAATCCAGGGGAAGACTTTTTGAAAGACCAGAGAGCAGAGGCAGTGGTTTTCAAGAGAGGGGTAGAGATATTTTGTGGGTTTTAGATGGAGAATTGAGATTTTGTAGGATCTTTTCAGGATTTTATTTTCACGCTTAAATTAACAAAATAAATGAATAAATAAATGAGAAAAGGAAGAAGATAAAAGAGGATGGAAAATAATAATATTAGTAATAATACAAGTACCTTACGTTTTCTATGGATTTGGATGTAGGATTTAAATTTTAATCGTTTAGATGTAGTTGGTTTATATGATATATGTAGTAGTATGTTATAATTATGATTTATGTTACATATAATTGTGATTATCTTCCAATATGATTCGTATAAATTTTAGCGTTAAATATATGGATTATGTTGTGACTAAAGCATGAGTTCCATGCAGTTATGGCTTTAGATAATGCCGGCTACACTTTTCGTTAATTTAAACAGTAGCCTTTGGATTTGTATGCTCGTATTATTTGGATTTGGGTTCGATTGATATGGTATTTGACATGTTGGTTCAAGCTTAATAAACTATTGAAGAGTTAGGCTTGTCGAGCCTCTCCTGAAACTATCTCATAGTTTCTACAAGTCTTAAATCATTGTTTTATAGAAGATTGTTTCTATAACTATATGACTCATAAAAAAGAAAAAAAAATTGGCTCTAAATTGGGGTTGTTACATCCTCCCCTACTTATAGAAATTTCGTCCTCGAAATTTTATTGCACTTATCTAAAAGAGTATCTAATCTATTAATTAAGCAAGTAGTACACACAATAAATACCTCGATTATTGAGCTTGGCCTTTTAGTGGATTATTATGAGTGATACCGGTTAAGCTTGATTCTTCTATAGGTTCAGTCAGTGTAGTCGACTGGTTGAACAAATGAAGGTATTTCTTTAACATTTCGCTTTCACGTTCCCACGTGAATTCAGGTCCTCGTTTTTAATTCCACTTAACTTTGACAATCGAAATGCGGCTTCGTCTAAGCTTCTTTTCTTGATGGTCCATTATTTCCAGGGGTTCTATGAAATGAAGATTTTCGTCTATACATACCTCCTCATGAGGTATTATCAGGGAATCATCCACCAAACATTTCTTCAAGTTTGACACATGAAAAGTGTCATGAATACCACTAAGTTCTTCAGGTAACTCAAGTCGACAGGCTACCAGACCAATTCATTCTACGATTCTGAATGGTCCAATACACCTAGGGCTTAATTTACCCTTCTTTCGAAACCGAATTATGCCTTTCCAAGGTGAAACTTTTAGTAGCACTTTTACCTCCAATTTCAAATTCTTTTCGTTTCTTTCTCATGTCTACATAGCTCTTTTGGCGATCTCTAGCAGCTATGAGTCTATCTTTTATTTTCATAATTTTATTAGTTGTTTCTTGAATTAATTCCGGTCCTATTAGCTGATTATCCCCAATCTCTTCCCAACACACGGGGGATCTACATTTTCTTCCATAAAAAGCCTTAAATGGGGCGGCTTGGATTCTTATGTGATAGCTATTGTTATAGGAAAACTCAGCTAAAGGAAGGTGGGTATCCCAAATTCCACCAAAGTCCAATACACATGCTCTCAACATATCTTCCAACGTTTGAATCGTTCGTTCACTTTGACCATCGGTCTGAGGTGATATGCGATACTCAGATCAAAACGGGTTCCTAGAGCTTGCTAAAACGTTTGCCAAAATCGTGATGTAAAGCGACTATCACGATCGGATATGATTGACAAAGGTACTCCATGCCTCGTCACTATTTCATCCACATAGAGTCTAGCCAATATTTCCATGGTGTAATCCTCTCGAATAGTTAAGAAGTGAGCAGATTTTGTCAAGCGATCGACTATTACCCAAATTGCATCATTCCCTTTTGACGTCCTTGGTAACTTTGTAATGAAATCCATGGCGATTCCTTCCCATTTCCATTCAAGAATCTCAGATTGTTGAAGTAGACCAGAGGGCTTCTGGTGCTCGGCTTTTACTCTAGAACAAGTAAGGCACTTTCCAATATATGTTGCAATGTCTTTCTTCATTTTAGGCCACCAATATTTCTCCTTAAGACTCATATACTTCTTATCATTTCCTGGGTGAATTGAGTATCTAGATTTGTGGGCTTCGTCCATGATTACCATACGTAGGTTGCCATGTACGGGAATCCACACTTGGTTATTAAAACACAACATACCATCGTTGTTGGAAACTTTTCCAACAACGTAGGTTGCCAAAACTTTTCCTTCTCACTCCTGGAGTGCCATGCGGCAAAGTAGCCCTATGGCTGCTGCGTGCCGCCACCACTTGACTGTGCAGATCATTTTCGTTCTTGATTGTTTCCTAGTTCGTTTTTGGCCCAAAATCGCTTATGTTAGGACTAAATCGAGTGCTTTAAGCCCCAATAAATCTAACATAGACTACATAGTTGTCCACATACATTACCCCTTCCACAAGATTGATTTATGGCTGCGTATTATATTGATTTGGTCATTAAAGCTTGATTCGGTTTCCTAAACGAGTAAATTACAAAATATGGTTCTTTTTTGTTTATTCTATATAAACACATCTTATTTCTCCTGCCACAAACTTCCCTAAACCCTAATTTATATTCCCCAGCCGTCACTTTCTTCTGGCCTTCATC
This sequence comes from Bidens hawaiensis, assembly GCF_021521415.1. Lineage (NCBI taxonomy): Eukaryota > Viridiplantae > Streptophyta > Magnoliopsida > Asterales > Asteraceae > Bidens > Bidens hawaiensis. The sequence goes on from NW_027503767.1 coordinate 20,518, forward strand.
ATCTTGCTCGTTTATGCCGTTTTACTTGAAGACACAAGCCTTGAAGGTTGACTTTGCTTATACATCGACCTTTGACTCTTCCTTTTGGTTGATCTTTTCACTTTCCGGGTAAGTTGTAAATTGTAAAATCGTTCATACATATTTCCTAGTCAATAACCTTCAATCAATTCCAATGGTTGAATAGTGTTGATTGGTCAATTCGTTTAAAGCCCGTTAAAGGCAAAACAGTCAATAGGTTTGACTATCAGATTTCTCATACTTCTGATCAGAACCAACGTTTGGTCCAGAAGACTTTTATTCTTATAACGAAATTTTAAGGCCACTGTCCAAAACTTGACTTCCGAATCATTGTTCGGATTCTGGTCAGTACCGACTCATTTAAATCTTTAATTTAACATAACCGGAGTTCTAAACATCCGTTTGGAATGATTCCAGCGGCAACGAGTTTGTTTCTATTTATATTATCATATCTCTAAGTTTCAGGTTTAGTTGGTTTATTGTGTTTGACATGTTAACGGACGATCTGTTTACTTCTTAACCCTTTATCATTATTATTCACTTGCCTTCAATTTAAGGTGTGTTTTATCATTCCCTTATTTTACTGAATTTTCACAAAGTTTTGGGGACATATGCGCTTTATCCTTGTTTTGTATTATCTATATATCAAAAAATAGCAAACTTGTAATTGCATTTGAACTATCACATATACTTTCTATATGATTATTTGTTTACTTTATCGCATTCAAAGAGGTCCAACATATTCTCATTTATAGTATGATCATACTATTGACCCTCGCCCGATTCGCTTGGCAACAGTCTTATTACTTGCTCATGGTTGATTTACCAGTGCCTGATTCGCTTGACAATGGCTAATTGACACCTTACTTGATCATGGTTTGATTAATTTACTGCAATTTATTACGTTTCGCTTATTTCTTTTATTTATTATACTATTATTTTAACATTACAAAAACTGGTGATAAACTCATTCAATATGTGTTGTTGACAAACACTATTTTCTACACATATGCAGGTCGTCTTTGAATTGAAGTTTGACATGAAAAGGACATCTAGAAAAGATCATAGGGAATTTAATGAAAATTATACTTATCTTGATTGGACTATTTACTTTCATTTATTTATTTGTGTTATGATGGATATTTGTGCACTGTACTTAGAAATAATTTTCCCAATCGGCTCACGCCCCGACATTTCCGCCTTAGGTTGGGGTGTGAAAGATTGGTATCAGATCCAGGTTTCAAGATAGGTCGCTAGAAATTGTCCTAGGCATATGTTAGGACCCGGTAAGTGCTTATCTGGCTGCCTTATGTGCTATTTAAATTGTTTACAGCTTATATAGGTTAATTATTTTGTTATATTTTATTTATTGTGCACACACACAAATTCCGATGTTACGCCTCACTTTCCAAAATATTTTCAAATCCTCTTATTTTTAGTAGACTGCATTTTATTTTGGGAAATTCCTTAAGAATTCCCGTGTTTTGTTTTTACTCCCTCTCCTTAGGGCATGGGAGTATGACATGCTCGGTAAGTAACCGTAGGGGGTGAGAGAATTGTGAGTCGGGCCTTGGCAAAAAGGTTCCAAGAACCGAAGGTAAGTCGCTATTCCTTACCTGAAGGATACCTGACCACAGTACTCGAGCCTCTTGGCCAAAGCAGAACAATATGTGTCATACAACCTGAACTACGTGATTAAACGTCACCGGCTAAACGGCTACATTCCTTTAATAAAAACCGAATTCACGGTGGTTCGTGGCTTAATTCAGGAAAATTCCAAAATTGCATTTCTAATTATTTTAAATGCTTAGTTGGTGAAAAATCCATGTAAATCCATGGACACTCCAACTATCCATTTGTCAACCCGTTTTCAATTTGATTTTTGGTTGGAACGAATCGTACGAATTGGTTACCGAGATATACCAACTACCTATATTTGATTTGTTAATTCGATATTTTGTTCGGTCGGTTAAAACGTCATGTAACGCTTATGGGCTGACCAACTCCATTGATTTGATAATTTGTTAATTAGTTGGGTCAGTTAAATGCCATGTAACGCTCATGGGCTGACCAACTGGATTGTTTGTTACTCCTTATTTTAATTGGGCCAATAAATTTCCATGCAATGCTTATCGGAGGCTCAATTCACAAAATTTATGTTGCTTTATTTAGTTGAGCTATTCAAATTGCCATGGAAAGCTCATGGGAGGCCAACTCATTGATGTTTTGTTATTTAAATTGGGTTCTTGACCTGCCATGGGAAGCCCATGAAAAGCCCAACCCAAGAACATTTCACTTTTGGATTTTCTTTCTAAATAAACATTGATTGATTAATTTAAGTATGTCAAAATTTTTCGCATGGTTTTAAATTCCTACGCGTCCCCAAGACATGATAAATCACTAGCACGATATCATTTAAATTATCTTTCTCTATCATCTCACATCAACTCATTCACGCAACTTACCCATCATCTCATTAAAACATTATTTTTGGTCCTCATAGAATATCTTCCCTATGAATTCATCGTCGTAAACAACGTGGTCCGTCGGCTACTCATGATCACCGCTTGGCTGCTAGAATCATTAAGGAATTTGCTGCTGCTATGCTTGGGATTGCTACGAGTATGCATTGGGAGGAACTCAAGGAAACTATTGCTCTTGCTGCCTCACTTTCCGATGACCATGTTAGAGATGGTAACCTACCTCGCAAGGACATTAAACCTACCTCTGAAAACTCCACAACCAAATCCTCAACCGATGCTAAGGCCGAACATAAACCCACTCCACACAATAGTGACCCTTCTCCCCACAAACGTAAGTCCAACAGCCAAAACAACACCGTTAACCTAGCCAACCAACAACGTCAACCAAACCAAATTGCCCCTAACCAGAAACCCTATGCCGGACCTTTCCTGCATGGTTCGTTTGTAACTACCATCACCTGACTCAATCTCCATGTCGCATATGCACCAACCGCACCCGTTATGGTCACCTGCTAACACTTGCCGTGCACCGCCTGTGCCTAGACCCCCCTACTACCCATGCTTGCTACAATTGTGGAAACCGTAATCATCTCAGCAATGCCTGTCCTAATCCACGTTCATCAAGCTCAAGCTATGCCTGCACCCTGCTACCCTACCAATGCTTATCAAGTCCAAACCTATCAACCTTACATTCTCCAAGCACTTCCTATCAACCAAGATCCTCTGTACTTAGCTCAAATCTATCAAATCCCGTACCCATTATCCCAAGTCTACCAAGTTTACACTACTCAAACCCCACTAGTGCCATCCATTCAAGCCCGAATACATCCACCTCGACTGCTCAAGTTAATATGGATCCGACTACCTCAAGTGCTCCAAGTCAAGTTAATCGAGTCAACCGTAACTGAAGCTTCTTGAAGACTCTGAAGATTTTTGTTGCCTATATTATTCCTATCTTAAGTTATCTTATCTTTTCCGTTTATGCACCGTATCAACTCTTTTGGTATTTGTGATATTAGATGATTTCAATTTGAACTATTTTGAGCGTTTCACCTCATGAATAAAGTTTGTTTTAATTTAGTAGGATCTTGTACCTCTGTCTTACTTCCTTATTCTCGATTATCACGATTCATTATAACATTTGCTTCAAGAAATTTGCTTTCCTTTCAATCTTAAAAATTCAACTTCTATAAGCAAAAGAAGTTTTAGAAATTACATTGTTTTACTAATGAAAACTCGGACATTTATTTTTAGAAGTGTTTCACAAATTGATTATCTTTTGGATTTATATTTAAATTTATCAAAACTTTTGTTTCTCTAAAATTTTTTTGTTATTTTCAATGTTTTGTAAACCCACATGATGGAACGGATTATGCGGACCATTTGACAATCTAAGTAATTATGGATCGACACGTAATTACTCAAGTCCTCGCATAGAAATCATAATACGTAAAATTTTGTGTCATAATCTAGAACCTAAAGTAGTTTCAGTAACGGTACAAATGTTAAGATGAAAAGGACATGGTGGATACGCCGCTGGTACATCCTATATATGCGTTGCTTCGATTATTAGAAGTTCTATGTTATGATAATTTCATTAAAAGTTTAATTATTTTCAAAAACGATTGTGTTCTAGTTTTCCTTAATTGATGGACGAAATTCCCTAAATTAGGGTAGATTGTAAAAGCTCGGATTTCTTGAACTCGTATTGGTTTACACATAACCCGATTCGGGAACATTTTCGGATCATTATTAGTAATCAAATCAAACAATTTTAGGTAATTAAGATTTACATTTTTATTTTATACCCTTTAAGTTTTTCGGATCTTTATTAGTAATCAAACAAGGACTATTATTGGCAAAATTCAAAACTTTTCCTCCTCACTCCCACAGCCCTATCGCTGCCACGTGCCGCTACCACTTGTCTGGTAGATCATTTTCGTTCTTGATTGTTTCCTAGTTCGTTTTTGTCCGAAATCCCTTATTTTAGGACTAAATAGACTACATAATTGTCCAGATACATTACCCCTTCCACAAAATTGATTTATGGCTGCCTATTATGTTGATTTGTTTATTAAAACTTGATTCGGTTTCCTAAACGAGAAAATTAAATAAATATGGTTCGTTTTTGCTTATTCTATACAAACACTTCTTATTTCTCCTGCCACAAACTTCTCTAAACCCTAATTTAAATTCCCCATCCATCACTTGCTTTTAGCATTCATCATCTTGCTCGTTTTTGCTGTTTTACTTTAAGACACAAGCCTTGAAGGTTGACTTTGCTTATACATTGACCTTTGACTCTTGTTTTTGGTTGATCCTTTCACTTTTCAGGTAAGTTGTAAACTATAAAATCATTCATAATATTCCCTAGTCAATATAACCTTCAATCAATTTCAATGGTTGAAGGGTTTTGACTGGTCAATTCGTTTAACACCAGTTAAAGGGCAAAACAGTCAACAAGTTTGACTATCCGTTTTCTCATTCTTTTGATCGGAACCAACGTTAGGTCTAGAAGACTTTTATTCGCATAACGAAATTTTAAGGCTACTGACCAAAATCAGACTTCCGACTCGCTGTTCGGATTCTGGTCTATACTGACTCGCTTAAATCTTTAATTAAACATAACCGGAGTTTTAAACATCCGTTTGTAATGGTTCCAGCGGTAACTAGTTCGTTTACTCATATTTTTTTTATCTCAATGTTTCAGGTTCATTTGGTTGCTTGTGTTTGACGCGTTAATGGACGATCAATTTACTTCTTAACCGTTTATCATTATTATTCACTTGCCTTCAATTTAAGGTGAGTTTTATCATTCCCTTATTATCCAGAATTTGCACAAAGTTTTGGGGACATATGCGCATTATCCGTATTTCGTATTATCTATACATCACAAAATAGCAAACGTGTAATTGTGTGTGAACTATCAAATAAACTTGCTACCTACTTATTTGTTTACTTTATCGCATTTGGAGAGGTCCAACATATTCTCATTTATATTATGATCATAATATTGACCCGCGCTCGATTCACCTGGCAACAGTCTTGTTACCTGCTTAAGGTTGATTTGCCGGCGCTCGATTCATTTGGAAATGGTTAATTGACACCTTATTTGCTCATGGTTTGATTTATTTACCGTAATTTATTACGTTTTTCTTATTTCTTTTATTTATTATATTAATATTTTAACATTACAAAAACTGGTGATAATCTCACTCAACATATGTTGTTGACAAACTCTATTTTCTACGCATATGTAGGTTGTCTTTGAATTGAAGATTGACATGAAAAGGACATCTAGAAAAGACCGTAGGAAATTTAAAGAAAATTATATTTATCTTGATTGGACTATTTGCTTTAAATTATTTATTTGTGTTATGGATATTTGAGCACTGTAATTTGAAACAATTAACTTAATAGATATTGTCATTTATATTTATGATAGTACCTTTGAGCTGTGAACAATCGGCTCACGCACCGGCATTTCCGCCTTAGGTTAGGGAGTGACACATTGCGAAAAGCAAAAAAAAAAAAAAAAAAAAAACTTTTGATATTCAACTTTACCTTGCCTCAACGGGCGAGATATAAATTTAGTCTGGGATATAGTCACTATGTCTGAGAATAAGAGACACGGTTCAATGCGGTGGCTTTTAGTGAGAAAGGGAAAACATATCCAAGGGATGGTTTTAATAACGGAATTGACCTTATTAAGGTCCGAGTATCAAAAACAGAGGATGCTATAAACTAACTCATTCTAATAGTTTAGTCGATAAGTTGGATGGGTATTCAGAGAAAGACATTGAATCAGCATATGAAAGCAATCGATTATTCTATTCACCGCTCTGGGGGTAATTAGGGTTCACGTCTAACATCAAATAACGCCATCAAGAAGGTTTTCTACTTATTTCCAGTGGCGTTTCTCTTCTACCTCTATGATGCGAGTACCAGCTCCTCAAGGTCAGAGCAGAAGCGAAGATGCTTAAGTTGCTAGGTTTGGTTAATGATCTGGCTCTAATCTCCACCTTTAATTTACCGTTAGTTTTTATATATAAGGTGTACCGCAGCTAACCCACCACAATAACCGCACATCGCAAGTGGTTCCGGTCCCAACCATAGCCAACAATTTCTTTGCAAGTCGACCGTGATAGACGGAGAAAAGAATATCCGAATTCTTTCTTAGGGCTAGTCCAAAAGGATTGAGTTTAGGTATTCTGTCCGAAATGGTCCATAGTGTATCAATGGGGATAATCAGCTTGTTGGCCAATTCGTCGTACCTCGAGAGTTTTAGGTTCAATAATTTCGGTTCGTTGGGCAAAGAACTTTCCTTGAAAAAGGAAAGCCTTACACAGACTGGCAGGGGTTGTTCGCATTATAGATTTGGTCCTCAGATATGTGTTAATAAATGCTCCGAGTTTTAGAAGAAACTTCATGAGAAAAGATTCTCAAGTTAGGTGTCCAGAATAGAGAAAAATGGAAGGCATATCGAGAAAGAGATTTTTCAGGTTTCCTTCAAAGCAAGGATAATAACTGGTAACGTCATTACCATAGTTTGATAAGTAATTCGGGGGTGCGTCAACCACATTGCTTGGTGTTAAATATAAAGAAAAGGCCCAGTAATCCATCTTGTTAGGGTTAGGTTTGCAGCTCCATCGGGGTTTAGAGTTGAGGTTTACCAAGAGAGCAAATAAGCGTCAATAGCGAGTTTGAGATGGTGCAGGCGACAACTTGGTGAATTAGGACGTCTTCTCCACAAGGGCGTTCAACAAGTACTTAATCAAATAGGGTTGAAATCAAACTAGGGTGAACCTGGGACGAGGTTTTCTGTATCAGCCAGGTGTTGCTTCTGACAATTAAGGATTTTCCTAGGCAAGAAGTATAACCATACTAAAAAGAAAGATTCACGGGTCATGTTGGGATCAATAATCAATGCTGCGTTTATAATGTAAATGTTGTTCAATGCATGGTCAAGAAGGAAGTTTTTTTTTTCCCGAAACGATTTTTCATGGATTGATGATTCCAACCACACAAGGAGGTAATAATCTTTTAAGTCATCGCGTTCAGCTGAGGGGTTTGCTTATTTGAATTACCGTTTTCCAATGTTCCTGAGTCCATGTATTTATCTTGTGGGAGGATTTGGTTACATAGTTCATTAAGATGGGACATAAATCAAGGTAGAACTAAACTTGGCCACCGGTCAAAATAATATAGTCAAAAGACATTCATAGCAAAAGTTTTGAATCAAGATGGTTTTAGAAACGAAATTTGGATGAGGTTCTTAAGTTCGTGAAACACTTAAAGGAGTAAGGTTAAATGATATGTAACACCCGTCAAACTTCCGATTTAATGATTTAGTGCGTGTAAAGTATGTATAACTCTCGGGACTTAACCAACGTTTCTCGGAAGCCTTTACGTCATCCCGGTACGTTAAAGAACCTAACTTTTCCTTCCATTTTGCCTTACACTTCAATCTGGAGGGACTAGAGTGTAATATATTATGTTATAACATAAACTAACCCTAGCCCCCCCTTGTTGCGATCGGCAGTAAGAAGAGAGCCAAGACCCACGATTTTTCTTTTTTTCAGCCAATTCTAAGCCTTAAAACTCCAATTCAAGGTATGTACTACAATTCCCCAAGTCTTTTACACGTTAATTGATCCTTATATTGCACGTATTGATCGAAAAACATCTTGTTGTAGGCTAACCGAGTGGCTGTCCAATTAAGCTTTTCCGGGGATGTTTTGAGTGAGGTTTTCGCATCAAAATCCCACTAGGTATGGCATGTACATCATATTATAATTTCATGGCCAATGGAGGTGTTTAGGTCGGTCAATCGATTTTAGTTCGAAAACTAGGGTTTACCGGGTGTAGGATTTGCAATTGTTGAGTTTGATGCGTTAATCGATCGGATGACCGACCGAATCAGTTTGTACGGCCCTAGGGGGGGGGGGTTTAAGGGCTGTGGGAAAATTAAAAATTTGATACTCGGGGCTGTTTCCGTTGGTGATTGGTCAATCGAGTCGGCGGTGCGCGAATTTTCGTTTAAATGTTAAATTGAAAGTTGTAAAAAGGAACCGTCAACCCTATCAACTCGGGTGACATAATTATGATGTAAGAAAAGGTTAAGATGGGAATTTGGTCCAATTGGGACTGATTCGTTTGACAATTGGTTTTAAGATTATTACGCGCGTATTCGACTCGATTTGATTACCGGCGGGTGAGTTGTGTATCATGGTTAGCCCCAGCCATAATCGTAGGGTGGATTTGGTTAGTTGAAAGGTTTTAGGGGCTGAGGTAAAGTAATTGGGTTTGGGTTGGGCCTTAGCCCAAATTGTTGGGCGTTGGGCCAAAGTGTTGGGCCTTGGGCTAAGTTGTTGGGCCTTGGGCCAAGTTTTTGCGACTTGGGCCAAGTGTTGGGCTTTGGGCCCTGGGCCAAGTTTTTGTTGGGCCCTGGGCCAAGTTGTTGGGCCCTGGGCCATGTTGTTGGGCCTTGGGCCAAAGTGTTGGGCTTGAACCATCCATTAGGCAAGAGTGTTCTTACGGTCTAGTTTAGTAACGCGTTGTGTATAATTTACAGGCCCTTGCTTGTGATTGTGCACTTAGGGATTTCCTAGCTCGTTGCAGGTGTTCGATTGATTTCAGGTGAGTTCTTGATGCCCCGTTTAACCATTTTTAAGTTTTGGGCTAGCATGCACACCTAAGTGATTTTGCTTGATGAAATGTTTTAAACGATTTTACATAGGTTTGCTAGTATTGGTAGGCCTTGGAATGTTAAATAATGTATGTATGTATATATATATATATATATATATATATATATATATATATATATATATATATATATATATATATTAGAATGGCCAATATTTGGCGACTGTTGTAGTCGTCTCGACTACTGAATGTTGCGTATGCCTACTTTGTGTTTGCATGCGCTGAATGTTACGTGTTTGGGTTGTATGTTTTCTCGGCCCTAAATGTTATTATTGAATGTTATATATATATATATATATATATATATATATATATATATTTATATATATAGGAATGCACGTATAGAGATGCTCATACGTAAGGATGATTATTTATTTGAATGTGGTGACCTAACCGATGTACTTCCATTTACCGTTTTAAAACCGTTGGAATGATAATTAAGACTTTTGTTACTTATTCAAAACTTGAAATCACTCAGCTTAAGCTGACTTTGTGTGCATATTAGTGTGAATTTCAGGTTAGGAAGAGGATGCCTTATCGCTTGGACGTGCACGAAGCTACTTGGACGGTGAAGGGCATACGGGAAATGAAGATTTTATTATTAAACATTTATTTTAAAAATTTTTATTTAAAGATAATTATGTAGGTTTTGGGCTCCCGGGTTTTGGGAACTCATTTATTTATTTACGTTTTCCGCCGAATTATACTTTGTGATGCTTATTTTAATGAAAAGAATTGTTTTTAAGTTTAATTATTTTTACGAGTGTTTTGAATGATTACCAACTGTGGGGTTCCCGGGGTTCGGGCCTTACAAGTTGGTATCAGAGCCTTGGTTCGAGGGATCCGAGCATCCTCGGATGCTTGGACTCGAACTGTAAGAAAAGAGACCAGTATGCCCACCGCGAGTAGCTGCACGCCAAGAGGTAACTTTTAATTATTTAGTCATTCCTTTAAATTTAAAAGTTTCCGGTATGTGATTAACTGTTTAAGTGTTAGATAGAAGGCTAACGAGGTTAGGGGCAGGGGGTGGTTAGGACGGGCGGGTAAAGTAAACGACTAATTACACTTGATCAACGTCATTAGCAGTTTACCCTTACCTTACGGCCGCCTTCAAGGGACAACCTCAACGTGTTGTGTCTCATCCGAGACCCACGGGTTGTGGCTCGAGGTGGAGTAACACTACTGAGATTGGGGTACTGTCGCTGGTAGGTGGAGTATGGATTCGCTCTCAACGAAACCAACTGCTGGAGATATCATGCTAGTTCTTGGGGTTGCCCCAATAGGGATCTGAGAAGGCTCATCATGTCTGACGATGTCAGTACTAGATTCATATCGGTGTCTTCGTCGACTCCAATGGTGTGAAAGGGGTGTAGATGCTGATGTGACAAGGAGATTGACGGGTTCCTTGCTGGGGGAAAATAAGGTGGATGATGTCGACCATCCCGCAGTGTGTTGTAATGTTTAGGTGATACATATATATGTATCTTATGCATAAGTGATTGTGTGTATCATGGGTGAGTGACTATGTACGTCATGTACAAATATCTATGCAAATGCAAAACTAATACAATGTGAATACTTCATATGAACGTATGCAATGCATGCATGAATGAAATGTGGGTCTGGGTTAACATGTTTGAAAACAGTTGTTGAGCTTTGAAAACGGTTATAGACTAGTTTTGAAAACGAACCTAGTTCACTATAACCAATGGCTCTGATACCAATCTGTCATACCTTAATATTTCAACTAATGGGGTTTTACCGCGAGCACGTGACATACCAGGATTTGGCCACTTGTCATAGTGAACAATCATTTAAAATTAAAATATATCATTTATTATTTCTCATTAAATTGGAGAATACATTTACAGTATAAAATGCGTTTGCGGAAGGATAAAAGTAAACACTTTAAAAACAAAGTTTAAAGTGCTCAAACATGTACAACCTATCCAAGTGTGAAACCATGTAAGACATGCATCCATGCTATAATGCGACTCTAAAAAAATGCAAGCAAGTGCTCCTTAGCCTGCCTAGCAACCTGGGCAAGTATAAATACTCAAGGGTCAACACGATGTTGGTGAGTTCATAAGTTATAGTAAAAAAATAGTATATGTAGATTTAGCACATTTCGAAATATACCGGGGTAGCTAACCCATTTACAAGCTAATAGACGTTTGAACCGAAGCTGACTGTATGTATGCCTTCTTACCAGGTCTATCACCAACACTGGCGTATACAATTTTGGTAAATATAACACCCGTTTTACGACATCACTACTGTGCTAGCGCGACTAGCCCGAGTGGGGTTTGTCAAACCCAGTTGTACTACTCAATATAACCCACTGGTCAGATCCTATCGGTTCAAGGTAACGTAAGGACTTAAATGATATAAGGGCATCTAGTATAAACTTGTGATATATAAGAAATTACGAAAAATCTAAAACGAGTCACAGTGTTCTCCTCCAGACAAATAGTATATTAGTAAGTACGTGTTTTCTCCCCAAAAACATGTATAGGGAAATGTCCCTTTTTTTCTCCCCGAAAAGAAGTGTAGGCAAATGTTTTTGTGTTTTCTCCCCGAAAACATGCATTAGAAAATAGTTTCTGTTTTCTCCCTGAAAACATGTATAAGAAAATAGTTTGTGCTTTCTCCCAGAAATTAAATAGGAAAAAGAATGAACACACCTGGTGATGCATGCAATAGACGTTCCTCAAAACCAAAC